>NC_056574.1:35599734-35806870 GCF_018340385.1 Cyprinus carpio
CTCCCATGACAGGGGGACACAAAGGCTGTACCGGGCCCCCCAAACCCTGCATTTATTTTGCCCAAAAAGACTTTCATTTTCTCCCTTGAAAAACCCTTCCCAAAAAACAACATAAAGGGAAATTTTGGGGGTTTTTGCAACCCCTGGTAAAGGCCCACCCCTGCCCTCCCGAGGCTAAGCCTCGTCAAAAAAGTCCAGGCCGCAAGCCAAGTTTTTGTGGGGTGACAGAGGGGCTCGTAAACCACCCGTGCGTACAGCCTCTCCTGAAAGCCCGCATGCCCACAACCAACGTGTCAACGGCCCCAACCCGAATGGGGGGTTTAAAGAAACCGAAAGGTGCCCCCCTTCCACCTTGAGGGAATGGCCTTATAAAATTTCCTAGTGAAGGTACCGGGGCACCCTTGGAACCCTCCCATTTTCCAAAGAAATTTTAACAAAAAACCTTTCAACCTTGGGGGGATCCAGAAAAAACGGGGAAAAACCCCCGGATTGGGAAAAAGGGGCCCCGGGACACTTTGGGACATTCCCTCCCGTCCCCAACAGCCCTCCAAGCCCCCGGGTTCTCGACGGCCCTTTCAAACCCCGGGGCACCTCCGGTCCAAAGGCCGGGGACCGCTGGGCCGGGGAAAATTCGTCCAAAATTCACGGACCAGAAAACCACCCGGCCCCCCTAGGTTTCCCCCTTTCCCTGTCCCCAGAAAAATCAAAAAAAGTTTCAAAAGGACACCCAAGCTCCCACAAAACCCCGTGTCCAAAGGGGGCCCTCAGAGGGGAACCCCCGGGAAAAGGGGGGGTAAAAAAGGTAAAGAGCCCACACCAAAACCCTTCAAAAGCTAAAAATCCTCAGCCCCGGGAAAACCCCCTGCCTTTCCTGATCCCCCGCTCCAGACCATTAAATGTTTTTAACCGGGGCTTTCTGCCCTCGGATGTTCCCGTGGGATGATTTTCCCCCGGGGACTTCACCCGAGGGAAAAGGGGGACTGTAACGCTTGGACCCATTTTCTTTTCATTCATTGGTTTGAAAATAAATTTCATGGCCGTTAAACAAAAACAATCCCCCATTCCTTGGAAAAAAACCCAAAAGCCTTTACCCTTCGGGGAAACTCATGCGGGTTTAAATAAAAAAAACTCTCTGCAAGTTTAAAACCCCGGCCCTGGTGCCAGAAGGGCCCTGGTTTTAAATTGGGGAACCGGGGAAAAAAAAACTTTATAAAAACCAACCCCTTTCCCAAAAACTTTTAAAACCCCAACTGGGGGGAAAACAAAAAAAAAGGCCCAGCTGGGCTGGGAAATTCTTTAAAGGGAAAAAAGGGAAAATAAAATGTTTTTTAAAATGTTTTAAACTGTATTCCCATATAAAATTGGGATTTATCTGCAATTTTATAAATTTTTTTTAATAAAATTTTAAATGTGTGTAATTCTGCAAAACGAATGAAAACTTTTTTTCCCCTCCCCTTTACCTGTCATTTTTTGGTATCTTTTTAAACCGTCGGCTTTAAACCCAAAACCCACTCATAATAGGAAATTACAGTAAAATGAAATTATTCGGGGAATACCATTTTTGCTGGAATAAAACTGCGAATTCTGACAACACCAAAAACTCACTTAAAGGGGGTGTCCCCCCAGGGGGAAAAAGGGAAAACTTTTTCCCGCTTCAAAATGGGGGAGGTTTTTGGGTTGTTCGCGGGGAACCCCAGTCGTTTTCCAAAAAGGGGGGAGACACAGAAATTTTGGGGGTTGCACTTATCCCTGGCACTTCTTTTGAGAGAACGAAGTTTGTTGGTCCCTTTGGGATCTTTATCCCCAGTTTTTTTTTTTCTTTCCCTTTAAATAAGTTTTATTCTCATATTCGCCTCTCCCTACATGAGGGAGACAAAAATCATCGAAAAAATTTTTTTTGGTAACTCCAGTTTGGTTTAACCTTTAAAACTTCAGGGCGAGTTTCCCCGCCCCGAAAGAAACCCCCCCAGTCCAAAAAAAACGACACAGCACGGCCCCTCTTTAGAGGCAAAAAAAGGGAAAACCCCCAGAAAAATTTTTTTCTATAGAGATTTTAAAAGCTTTCTTAAAGGGTTTTTTCAAAATTTTCCTTTTTTAAAGGGATTTTGGGTTCCTTTTTTGTTTTCAAAAAAGGGTTTTGTATGTGATTTTGCCCTAATGGGCGATTTTTTGGTTTTCCGCCCATTTTTCGCTCACCTTTTTCTCGGGGCACCCCTTTTACTCCCCCTTGTCTTTATTTTGTTTTTGTGTTTTTGTTTTTACTGTTTTTTTTTGTTATACGCATATTACTCTGGTGAATGTAGTTTTATTTTTTTTTAGTTTTAAATTAAAATCCAGTATATATATTCATGATTGCTTCTGTCTAAGATGCTCACATCACAAAATCAATGAAATGTTTGATCTTAGCACAAAACATTTTGTTGCACTTTTCATTAACCTAAATTTTTGGGAATGGAGAATGGTTTGTAGCCAGAAACTATTTTCACCGGAATTATAAGTGACAACTTTATTGAAAGTTGATAAGTTAATCTTACAGCCGTTTGCTGGATGACCACTATTCGATTTGCACGTATTCCCAGTAAAAATATATCACGTTAATTGATATGAAGAATGGAATATTGACATATTAATAGGTATTTACAGTGCCTTGTAATGAGTTATTGAAGCTATAACTGGTGACCTCATTTCTTTCAGCTAAACATATTTTAATGTAACTGTCACTCTGCAGAGATATATTAACCCTCACCAGGAATCTAAGGAATATTTTTTGGGGCCTGGAGAAGTTTTGTCATGCCCTGACATTTGTGCTTTTTTCAGTTTCTTATAAATATCTAAATGGCTAATGTCTAATCTCACTGTAATCAGCACAAACTGGGCTATAATAATATGTGAGCAGCATGTATGTACATGATTGTGTTTTTGAGAAAAAAAAAAAGCTTATGCGTGGTTAGTGAAAAACTAAAAATGTTAAATCACCTGAATAAGGCAATAAAACACATAGAAGAAAATTGGGTTCCCATTTGGAATTTTGAGAACTGGAGCTTGTAGCCTAGAATTTTTTTTTTCTAAATGATGTGAAAATCATCTTGTTTACTCACTTACACGAAAAACATATATTGATTTAAATTTTCTAAGACACCTTTTTGTTGGGTAAAAAGTCATATGCGAGTAAGTTCAACTATCACGAATTCACACCTGAGAAGACAAAGGCCTGCATAATGAGTTGCATAATGAGCCATTCAGTCAGCTGTGTCACTGAGAGGGATGAGTTACAAGAAAGAATGTGGGAGACAAAATAAATGTATATAATTTTATGTTTGTAGTTTAATTTAGAATATATTTAATTATCCCATAACATAATTTAATATTCACCTTGTGAGTGCAGTTAAACAGTTTATTGCAAGGATACAATCAAAGGCTGACTTTCAAACTGAATTTTTGCATCATTACTCCAGTCACACAATAGCCTTCAGAAATCCTTTTAAACAATCTTATTTTCTACAAAAAAAATTTATTTATGATATTGTATTATGTATTATTATTTTATTATGTTATTAGTATTATTATTATTATTAATGTTGAAAAGAGCTGAGAATATTTTTTTTTAGGTTTTTTTTAGGGGGGATAAATTGAAAAGAACAGCAATGATTGTTACATTTTTTACAGTTACATTTATTGTTACATTTATATTATTTACATCAAGCTTTTGAATGGTATAGTAGTGTATATTGTTATTGAAACTTCATAATATTTCACTTGATTATACATTTAGTCAGGAGGAATTATAGTTTGGAAAAAGTCTTTGGAAAAAAAGTCTAACTAGTAAAATGTTTACCACGTTATGTGAAACTAGTACAAGTATATAAATAAATAAAAGAGACTTACTCATGTTTTATGATCTCTGCTGAATAAAGTGCTTCATTCTTTTTCTGAGGAAATCCAAATCTCAAATCCTCACCCACATCACATCTTTTTGGGGTGAATTATGTCTTATTCCTCTCATCGCAGAAGCAAACAGTAAAATAAAAAAAAAAAACTTGAAGAACAATCTCGCTGCGTTGTTTTTTCTGTTCGTGTGAGTATTCCAAAAGCCCCGCGCTTCAGTGAAAACATTTGAATCTCAAAGCGCGCTCTCGTGGCGGCGTGTCGCATTAGAGAGATAATGAAGGTGAACGTGACATGGCGGACCGCGCGTTTAGAACCATATTGGATTACTTTATCCCAGCATATTTGTTTTCAACAGCGCGTGTTGAATTTAAGAAAGTAGACATGCTCAGGCTTTCTACTAGATATCTCTCTCATGTGTTTCGGTGTTTAGGTATTCACTGAGTTCCAGTTTCATTTTAATGACGCATTTGTAACTGAAAGATCAAGCGCAGACAAAGGCTGCAAGACAGCACTCCTTGTTGTGTTATCCTTTTGATTTTATAAGTGCACAAAGTTTTGATGTTGTATATTGCCATCTGAACCAAAAAAATAAGGCCCTTTACAGGTTCGATTGTATGTATTGCTACTTATCTATGCAGTCAAAACTGAAAGTGTTAAATTTGAAGTTCTTTTCGGGTTATCAAGAGAAAATAACCGTAGCACGCGTATCTGGCGCTTAAATCGACATCCAGAGGTTAATCATATTCCTGATTAGTTATTAAAATTCCGTAATCATATCCTTGATCTAATTCGTTAATGTACTGCCCAGTGTGATTACAACTGGACTCACATCAGGTTAGGCGCTGTCCCGATCATTCTCCATGTACATGAGAATGAAAAAGCCGATCAAGGAAGTAAACGCCTGCAAGCCCTTCCGAAATTCCTCTTTTGTGAACCGCCATTGTAGGGGCCGGAGGAAATTAAACACCAACTGCCACCATCTACTACAGGTTTGTGAGCATTACATGTTGAGTTTAGCTGCAAAGAATTGTCCTCTGTTGCTCCTAATGTTATGTGTGTGCATGTAAATGCGATTCAGCGGGAAGTTTGCTGAAACCCCTGTTGCACTCCCTGAAACCCAGGAGATTTTTGTGGTGGTAACGAGACCTGAGGCGCGAGAGCTGGAAGGCAATAGAGTGGCTGGGACCGTTCCAGGTGCTTCTGACCACTCACTGCGGCGGGATGAAGGTATCTGAGAGAGCAAGCGTGGATTCACACACCTCGCCACTGCAGAAAATTCCCATCTGCATCTATAAGGAAGAGGAGGCGGAGAGGGGGAGTAAAAAATCTAAAAAGATACACCACGTCAACAAAGGGCTAGAATCCTAGCATAAACATCAAGCGTACCTATATCAGCCGAAGAGGCAGATCAGGGACAGAAAAACAGCTTATCGAAGCAGCCTGCGCTGAGGTGAAAAGTTAACAAATATTGAAGTATCACAGTTTGGGTGCTTCAAAACCGGAGGCCCATGAAATTCTGGCACAGTGAGGAAAAGTCTGGGAAAGGTTACACAACCATAGTTGGGCAATCGGCATCCAAGGGAGGAGGTCTAGCTTCAAAGATGTAAGCAGCAGGAAGCGGCAGTATCATCTGCCACCATCCTACCTCATACTTCCTGGGCTGACAGCCCTTGCAAAAGACACTGCCAACCGACAGAATGCGAGCATACAGGATACTTGACACCCATTTTCAGACTGTCAAGAACTGTAGCGGCCCTTAGAGGTACAACATTTATATTGGCTTGCACTGACTGTAAATAATAGTATTCGACTGCATGCCACCTGACTGCATACCTAGTAAGGGGAGGTAGCCCAGTTATAAATCCAGGTGAAAACACACACATCGTGAACCATCACAGATCAGCAATCGAGTGAAGAGATCCCCGGCTGCCTGCTAGTGGTACCCAACGCATGGACTAGACCAAAGACATAAGTAATTGTAACAGAAGGTTCCATATGTAAAGAAATTCAACTGTAACCCATTCATTAAGAACTTTCCATATTGGCAGGAAGGCCTGAATACGAAGACACAAGCAGCGCTGTTATTCACAAGTCCTACTTTGTGCAGACATCCGTTAATGGTTGAGGTGAAAGCCTTCGAACATCCTGAGGCAGAGCTATGAACAGATGGGAGATTTAAAGTGGTGGGAACAATGTGTGGTGTCAAAGACAAGGGCGGGATGTCGTCATACATTGGACAAAAGTCATAGACTTCGGATCAAGGCAATACTACTGTTGTTGCATCAATAAAACGGGACTGATTGGTATGAAGCATTAAGCATTGTCCTTGGGCAAGCCAGCACACAGCCAGTGAAAATCTTGTTGAGATCTGCTTTGACCGATACTACAAAGGAGAGCTTTTGTGGAGTGGGAAAACGAGGAAGCGGGCAGAGGGGGAATGAATCCTACACTGCAAAAAGCCATGACGAAGTGCCAGGGGAATAAGGCGTGTACTTTGGCACTGTTGCGACAGAAGTGAGTTGAAGATAAACACCAGCTGCTGGCTGTGTCTGCAGATGTCTCCCTCATGGAGAGCTGCTCCATTGACTGTAACAAACCCTAAAGGAATCCAGATGCCTACATATCTCAACAGATGGCAGAAGTGTTTGATGGCTGCGGATGATATAGAGACAGGGAGGATGCCGACAGAGGAAACCGGAACCTGACTGCAATGGAAACACAGTGGGGACGACAAATCAGACATGAATGATACCACCGTTGAGAGTGGTGCACACGCAAGGGGATGTGTGCATCTGCCAAACGAGACCCATATTGAGCTGAAGCGGGATAGTCTGACTGCAGGATCAGGATCACACATCAAGAATGGAACAGCGAATAACTGCACAAGCAAACATTGATGGGACACTGACAACGTTCACATGTACTTTCAACAGACCGAGCGACACTTCAACCTGCTGCTGAGTGGGTGTGTGTAGACAGAGCATATCATGACCTGCCATAGAAAGGATGGACAGGGTGTTTGTTATCCAGCATTAATGAATGTAGGGACATCTGTGTACTTACCAAGTGAAGAGCATAAAGGTGAGAGTAAAAGAGACAAGTTTTAACATTTTACCAGGGGGCTCTACCAGAGAAGTATAATGGGTATAATCTATCAGATCCTTGGACAACACCAGGTGCTAACATAGGTGGTCACTTTTCTTAGGAGTAGGAACAGCAGTGAGCATAAATAAGATCAATGGTTTAGCATGGACAGTATGGCCAAGCTAATAGCATTGAAAATTCGCTGACAATGGTTAATGATGAAATGAAACCATTAAGAGCATGCAGTTATACAAAAATAGATTAGTTCTGGATATGCTTACGTCGCAATCTGGGGGGGGTCTGTAAAATGTTGGGTACATCATGTTTGTTTTCATATCCAGACTACAGCACAAATGTTACCCATATCTTTGCCCACATAGAAGGCCATAAAAGAGCCTGAGCGCACACACGATATATGGGCAGAATGGCTGACAAACATGTGGGGAGGGGGGGGATATTGGCTGTGCACACTGTGTTACCAATTTTAGCAGTATAATTTTTGCTGCTATTATGTTTACAATGTATTTTTTTCAGTTCATATCCACTCAGTAACAGAGACTGTGAGTCCTAGATTTTCACATCAAATGGTTAGACTGAATGTGTACAACAAAGACATTATTATGGATTTGTGGTAGGAGAAAACTGTTGATGAAGAGACAACCTGTAGCGAAAGCTACAGTAAATGTGTTAAATGCATGGAACCTATGATATTTTCTTTGAGAATGATAAGTAATGTTTAGGCACATCTATGTCTATACTGTTTGCTTGCTCAAAATAGGGTCTGATCCCCAAACAAAAAGCCTTAGCATATTTTCTAACTTCTTTCACAAACTTAAGAGAGTGATCATTTATGTGAAAATCAGAGATGAAAGAGTTAAATGTGATGTAATAACTTAAGTTTTTGCTTTATTTGGAATTATGTTTGTTTTCCTTGTTTGAATTTTTTAATTTGAATTGTGTTTTGAATCTGTGAGGTGACTGAGGGTCTGACTTATGTCAGAAATGCACGCCTGGCTTCCAGAGCACATATAATGTTAAGAGTGTAGTGAATGTATAACCAGTAGTAATGATTTTTTTTTCTGTTTTATTGATCAATGAATGATAAAAAGGGGAAATTTTTAGTGGAAAAAATTCATTTACATTGCTTCTGCATGACCATATATGCATGTGTTTTCTTAGAACTGCTTGTGTGGACACCAGTGAAGATGGGTTTAGAGGGCCTAAGAGTAAGCTGTATGGGGCAACAGTGGTCCATGGACCCGTGTTGGGTGCAGAAGGGAGACACCGGGGGGGGGAACAGATGTTTGAGGATGACCTGAGAGGTCATTTGGGCCATAGAAATGGTGGAAATAATGCCTAAGGATGACCTGGGAGGTTAGCTAAGGACTAAATATGGGGGGAACCAACCTTTAGAAGAATGATATAGTAGTATGTTTCTGACTTTCTTGCTATCTATGGAAAAGCACAGCTGTTTCAGAGTTTATAACCTTGACTGGGGAAAAGGGCTATAAAGTGGAGGACTGCCCTCCCTTCCTTGTCACACTCTGCAGCGACCTGTTGTTTCTGTATGACTGTCTGACCTTCTTTGGCAAAGAATAAAAGCTTCGCTTTTAATTATAAGCTTGAGAGTGAGCCTGTTCTCTAATGCTGATGAGAGTTGATTTAATTTTGCCCCAACAGACCCCTACCTAGACAAAAAGTTTTTACGGGTATGAAAACATGTAAGATAAGACCAGGCAAAGTTTGACCGCGTGGTATGGGCACGGTCTCGGGTAAATTCTTTCATTTCAGAAGGAGTTGTAACGTGTACTTGCGTGATTTTGTCTTATTACGTGAAGCGTGCATGAAAATACAGAGAAGCGTTCATAGACGCGATTCGTTAACTTTACCACTCTTGCGAGCTGTTGTATGTTGTATGTAGACAGCTACTACGAACAGGATGTGATAAGGTACGGCCTATGATTCAATGGTTGTTTTTTTTCCATGGCCACAAATGGCACTTTGAACCCCATAATACCCACCCCTTGTCAGGCATACCTTTCTGAGTTCTCAGAAGAAGTTTTGGACGACAAGGTTTGAGATTCGGCAAAACGCATACGCTTGAAAATAGAGTTCCTGTGGGGAGTGTGAATGGAACAAAATGAAACAGACTGACCCCTCGTTGATTACGTTGTGAGTAGCTTTATTTCGGCTCCCGAGTGCCTGAAACCCGTCCGAGATGCCCTTTTGTTGGACGCATGAACACTTACAAACTGTAATCACAAAAACGAAGCCGAAGAGGAAGAAAATAAGTTACGTCGAATTTTAACCAGCTTATACCCCCTTCTGCCAAGCTAGGAAAAGCTATCCGATCGGCCACCCCAAAATCATTTTATAATGATTTTTTGAAACCAAATTGAAAATTATTACGGAACTTATCAAGGCCACTGTGTACCCCCGCGCAAATTAACTCCTTACAGATGTCGAGGAAAACTCAGTTTCCCTTATATGCCGGATCCGGTGCTCACACCAAAACCGACATCAAGCGTAACCACAATGGGATGAGGAAGAGGCTCTCTCAGGGGTGTTGGGTCAGTATCAAGCTTTTAAAAGCGATCGAGAAGGGATAACGTCGTTGCCAAGGTCAATGAGAGTTTGGCATTTTCCGCAAAGGATGGATACACTGTTTTGCGATTACGTAAAAAAAGTTTCTGTGTTTGAACACGCAAGTGTCCGCTATCCGTCCAACGTGTTCATAGATACAAAGCGTCTTACATCAGCAAATATTATGAAAAAAGAGGAAATTCATCTCAACCCTGAAAACATCAGAAGTCACAGCCCCGCTCAGAGGTCTATAAACAAGCTATTTGCTTAATAGGTTTATGGGGGAGATTCTCTATGAGAGAGGATTTAACACAAACTGCTCTTGTGAAAGACCGCGAAAATTCACCAGTATCATTTTTTGGTAAAACTGATACCCTGAACAATAATTTCACATTCATATCAACCGATGTAGCGTTTGTGCAACATCGTCCCATCAAAGGGGACTGGTTTTCGTCCAAAAACATAACATTAACGTTATTTAGGTGCCTTGACACTGCTGCATGGCTCAACTGGACCTGTACGTGGGGGCTGATGGACAAACTCGGCAACCGAGTATTATACTCCCCCAAAGACACTGACAGCATCATTTTTGTGTCTAGGGAAGATGACTAGATGGCAACCTCTGGGGGATCATTTGGAGGAGCTGACGGACGAAAATAGAGGGACGACGAATACATCACAGACTTCTGTTCTAGCGGTCCAAACTCTACGACTATCATACTGTTGCCAAAGGAAAAGTGTGCATGAAGCTAGGATAATAATGCTGAACGCTAGAAATTCCCAATCTATCCGCTTAGGACCATCCCTGATGGGTCCTGGTTAACGGCTATGTGGACATCTCACAGCGATACACAATACATTCCTGGCTAATGCTGAATGCCATAGAGGGTTTTTCGGTATGTCTTCCAGTTTGACTTTAGACTTCCAGCACCAATTTGTCATGTGTCCATCCAATAGTGGCAAGACCTATTTTGTAAAACAAACTGATGGTGACTGTGTCTAAATATGATTTCTAAAAAAAAAAAAAAAAAAAAAAGAAAAAAAAAAAACAAAAATGAAAACATTGTTTATAATTTAACAACTGTTGCCAACTACCTGTATGAGGTTATATAGTGCGGCTCCGGGGTAGTTTATTAGCAATACCTTTGGCAAGTGTCTGCAATGTCAGCAACCATTAAGGTCTTGTGATTTTGAGATGTAAAAACAACAGCGTGTTATTTAGGTCATGGTAATCTTCGCCGGTTCCCGGGATAAAAAAAAACTCCAAAGGGGACAAATCTCATACAGCCGATAAAGAAGGTACTTTAACTAACATATGCATTTTTCTCAAATACCGTCTGGTTGTCAGCAGGACTTGTGAATAAATTAACTCGGACTCCGCACTCTTCCTGACATGTTATGCAGTAACGCCATGTTAGAATATGGTTTTCTTACGCTTTCTGGTGTAACTGAAAGCTTCTTTGGACCTTCACTTTGTTTGCTTCATCGTGAAAGGCCCTGCCTCCTCCGTACCTGGTGGTTTAGACAATCTCTTATGAGCCATGACTATGCTAGACCCTATACCCGTCTTGATCTTTAGAATCAACCGTTACACGATCTAGACATAGCATTGTTTGAGATGTTGTTTGTTTATCCATTACGCATCGTCACCAGCCACTTGAAACAGTTTGTTTATGATTGAGAAAAGAGTGCCACTCAGCAGATGCAGATCGCTACCACTTGAACAACAGTTTGAGGATGATTTTGTCCTGTCCAAAAATTCCTGTATTTTTCATGGAGAAACTTTTGTCAAATAAACTAAATTGGGTTTGTAAGGCTTTCTCGGAGCCAAAGTCAGATTTACATTATCTCTTCATCCCACTCCTTGTTGTGGAGTTTTAGGTGAGTATAAACTGGCCATGTACTATGTATTTCAACAGCTCTTTTCTTGATGTTCCACAGAAAGCCCTGGTCTAGGGAGGGGGGGGGAGGGGTGGTGGAGTAAATAAGCTTGCCTTGGAATGCAACTGGACCCCAGATGAGGCAAACCCCCATATGTTCGTAACAGACCATAATAATCGTCAAAAACATGCCTAAGTACGGACCATAAACAATCTTCAAAAACATTCCTCAGCAGTTTCATTCATCACCTGTTCGCTGCTCGGACACGGTCACACATCTATACCAACATCATAATGTCATCCCAGAGGTACATCAGGCTGACATTGGAATTTTACATATGCCAGTTTTCAACATCTGAGATACAGTAACCGGTCATGGGGGTCACATCTGGATAGGGTTCCACATGGTCCACACAACGGTGGTTGGGCTACAGGGGGGGAGGGGTAAAAGGTCACAAAGGTCAAAGCATACATCTTTTTGACAAGAAGCTGAATACATATATAGATACTGACGTAGTGCCATCAGAAAAAATGCCTTATCTACCCCAACCAAAAACCGTGGATTAATAAGCGATGTTTTGAGCAGCCTTGTCCAGCGCAGACATCTGCTGTTTAAAGTCCAGAAACACTGACGATCACACAACAAGCCAGTTTACAATCTCAGGAAATCCATCAAAAGCGCAAAAAGACAATATAAAAAAGTTGAAGAACAATTCAACACTCCGAAGGCAAGAAGCATGTGGCAGGGCACTCAATAACATAACAGATTTTTAAAAGGGAAGAAACCAGCTACTGCGTGAACATTGAACTCTCTACTGGATGAGCTTAACTTTTAAATGCTTGTTTTCAAGGCTCCAGAACTACTGCCCACACCAGAGAGTGCTCCCCACAGCTGCTGCAGAGTTGGTGAGTGCACTCTCCGTCTGTCGGCAGATGTAACCCAATCCTTCCGAACGGGTGAATAATTGCAAGGCCTATGGGTTCCTGATGGCATCCGAGGCCGTGTGCTCCGAACATGCACTTTCCAACTAACCATGGTTTTTCACAGACCTTTTTCAATCTCTCCCCTATCTCTTGTCTGTAAAAAAAAAAAAAAAACAACAGCCATTGTGCCCAGACCACAGAAAAAAAAAAAAAAAAAAGAAAAAAAAAAATCATATGCTTGAATGACTGGAGGCCTGGTTGCTCCTGACAGCCCATCTTCAGCAAAGGTTTTTGGAGAGACTATCAGAGACTAACATCTTGCTCTGTGCTGCCTGCCAACAACGTTTCCATAGATGATGTGATTGCTTTCACACGCTACACACTTGTCTCCTCATCCCACCTAGAATATAAGAACAACCTATGTGAGAATGCTGTTTTTGGACTAACAGCTCAGCATTTAGCACCATAGTGCCTCCTACACTTGTTGTGAAGCTCCATAACTCTGGGACTAAATAGATCTCTGTGCCAGCTGGATCCTGGACTTTTTCCTGACAAGGCAGAAGTCATGTGGTAGAATGGGCAAACAATACTTCATCCCCGCTGACACCTCAACACTGGTGCTACCGCAGGGGCTGCATCCTCAGCCCACTCCTGTACTCCCTATACACACACACACACACACACACACACGACTGTACAGCCACACACAGCTTCCAACCACACATATCAATTTTGCTGATGACAACAACGATGATAGGCCTGATCACAACAAACCTATGAGAACAGCCTCATAGAGGAGGTGTAGCACCCCTGACTAAATGGTGTCAGAAAATCATCTCTCCCTCATCATCAAACAAGACCCCAAGAAGCTTGTGGTGGATTTCAGGAGCCATATCCGAGAACACACACCCATCACGCATCCGACAAGAAACCTGTGGAGCGGCTAAACAGCTTTAAGTTCATCTGTTGTTCACATGAGGATCTTACATGGTCTACCACACACTGATGTCTGTACTGAAGAAGGCACAGCAACGCGCCTATTCTTCCCTGAGATGGCTGAGCAATTTTGGACATGAGCCCCCGCAACCTCAGATCATTCTACACCTGCACTGGTGGAGAGCATACTGTGACTAGGCTGCAATCCACTGCCTTGTTTTTAAAACAGCACATTCTGGCAACCGCAAAGCTCTGCAAAGGGTTGTGTGAAACTGCACGCCACATTGTTTTGAGGTGAGCGCCCCTCCCTCTAGGAACATCTACAACCAGCGGTGTGTCATGGAAAGTCCGGAGGTCATCAGTAAGTCCAGCCAACCCATCCACACTACGCTCTCTTTGGCTGCCGTCATGAAGATGTCGCCGCAGCATCCTATCCCACCACTAGCCGACTGAGGGATAGGCTGTTTTCCCAGAGCTATCAGACTAATGAACAGGTCAGAACTACCTAATACACCCTACAAGCATACTCCCACTATACGCGTATTGCCACACAGACTGCACTTTAAAAAAACGCCAACACAGTTCACTAATTGGACTATACGTACACACTGCACTTAATATACAAAATCTATTTCTGCTACCCACTGGATACCATCCAATGTACATCATGACATTTTGTTTGTCCAGTTCATGTAGGTAATCTGTTGCAATCTTGCATATTTTATGTGTAAATATGTATACATAATGTAGAATGTGTACATACTGTGAATAATGTGTATTGCTAACTGTATGTACATACGGTGTATAATGTGTATTTGCTAATTGTAAGTATGTCTATAGTACACTGTGTGTACTGAGTATATGCATGTGTATATTACACATTGTCATCTGTGTAAAAGTCTGTGTCATATGTAAATTGTTTCTGCACTGTCTGAGCACGCTCCCAAGAATTTCACTCACCAAGGCACGTGTGCTGTGGTGATGTGACACTAAAAGTGATTTGATTTGATAAAGGGATCACCTGCCTTGAGCAACTCGCAAAATAAAGCCCATATATGATGTCATCAGGGAAGTAGCAAAGGCATACTTCCATCCCAATCAGCACATTTCTGTTGACAATAGGATGGTGGCCATCCAAAGCCAGGATCTGGACTCGAACAGTACATGAAAAGTAAAACCCACCAGGAGGGGATAAAAAAACTGTTGTACTGGCTGATTCCACCTTGCCAGCTACACTGTACGAGGGCAAGTCTGCAGCTAATAAAAGTCACAGAAAATGGGAACTAATTATGAATGCAGTTATGGCACTGGGTGACAAGTTTTTGATATAACGTTGACAACTTTTTACTACTAGTCCAACCCTCTTCAAATACCCCCTGGCAAAAGATTTATGCTTGTGGCACCATCAGACCTAACAGAAAAGGCTTTCCCAAAAAGCAATTTTGAACAAGATGCCCAAGAAAGCACTTTGTGTCACCATATACGCTGGATAAGGTAGTATGTGTGAAAATTTTGACCTTTGGAACAAGATGACCAAATGTGTCTCTCGGCATGCCATCTGCAGTTCCTTTGTGTGTGTGTGTGTGTTTGTGTGTAGATGTTTGTTTGGTTTTTGAAATGTGGCACACTTTTGATCTATGACCAACAATCTACTGGATATTCGTGCCTCATTTATGGACAGTTTTAAGCTGGACTTGGAGCGCATTTTTAATCAAATGCACAAGAATCTTTTAATGGATATTCCAGCGTATATCCGCCAGTGGCCTCTCAGCACTTTGCAGAGAAAGTGGAGGAAAATGCAGGTGTGGGGGAGGACTTACTATCGAACTGAAGGCACACATTCGGGCTGGCTTCTGGTCTGGCCTTTCCTGTGAGTTGTTCTGCCATGGCCTTGTTGCTTTGTGGCCACTGGACTTGCCTTACAGGTAGCTTTGACCTGTTCTCCCAGTCTCTGTCCCCCTGTCTCCTTGGATGGCCTTTCACGGCTCTCTGGCCTCTGTTGCCGGAGCAAGGGATTGACTCCCGGAACCTGCGCTCACTGAGCAGAGAATCGCTTTCTCCGGAGGTGAAGCCCCACACAAAAATGGCTCTGATCAACACTCGATCTTTGGTGAATAAGACTTTCTGCGATTTCTTCACTTCTCATAGACTGGATTTTATGTTCATCACTGAATCCTGGACCAAGGTTGGTGATATTTGAACCCCTTTTTTCCGAATTGGTTTCTGGCTGACTGCACCTTTTTTTAAATTTTCCCCACCCGAAACAGAAAGGGGGTGGACTAGTAAACTATTTTAAAAGACTCTTTTCTTGAATGCTGCGTTCAGTTTCAGTGGATGTGTTTTCCAGTTTTGAAGTTCAGCTTCTCCATCTCGACTGGAATGATCCTGTTTTATTGGTGTGATTGTAGCATCCCGCTTACTCAGCAATGGGACTTCATGAAGCAATTTACGGAATTTATCGGCAATCTTGGTCTAAAGTATGACCGCTTTTTTGTAGTGGGTGATTTTAATATCCATGTATGCTGTCAGTCAAACCATTATGACTAATAAGGGTTCTCAAATTCCATTGACTCTTTTAGTTTGTTCAATGGATAAAGGACTCCACTCACCTTCAGGGCCATATTGTAGATCTTGTACTTTCTTATGGGTTTGCCCGTTTCTGATATTGAAATATATGATTTCCTGCTCTCGACCATAAGTCGATTTTATTTTCTGTGTATCTTTCTCATTTTACAAAGAATCTGTAACACTGTCTATGTCCTATTCTTCTAATTTTGGGGTCAAATTTTAATCAGTGTTTTATGGAATCTTGTTTCATCTATCTCTGGATCTACCGCTACCTGACCTGGGGATGCTGACCAACATCTAAGTCTTCTAAATTCTGCCTGGCTGGATGTTTTAAATGTGTTTATAAGGCTTGAGTGGAGCAGCAGCAGTGACAAATCAAAATCTGTTCTGTGGCAAAAATTTTGATACTCGACTCTTACAACAAGCTTGTAGAAGGGCCGTGCGCAGATGGAAAAAAGGATAAATTACATATTTAATTTCAGTTGTTTAAAGGCAGTTTATCAGCTTATCAGTCTGCTGCTAAGCCTACTTATTTTTCTGATTTAATAAAAAAAGCATTTATCTCCTACTCCTAAAGTTGTGTTTTTCAGTTATTTATTCTGTTGTTAATCCTTCTATTAACACGGTGCCTGTTGCCTTTGATGTTTGTTTGAACCCATTTTCTGAAAAAAAACATCATTGCTAATATTAAACTATCTTTTTGTCCTTATGACATTATACACCTAAATTTTTTTTAAATTAATGGTTGACTCTGTCGTGCCAGGTTTGATGTCTTTTTCACTAAGTGCCTTTTAAACTGGCTCTGTTCCTGCTACTCTTAAAGTGGCTACTGTCACTCCACTTCTCAAGAAGCCTTCACTAGATCCTTCTATTCTGAATAACTTCCATCCCATTTCTGTTTTACCATTAATTTCAAAGGTTTTAGAAAAAATTGTTTTTGACCAACTGCAGTTCTTTGACTAAATCTTAATTGTATTACTGAAATTTTTCAGTCGATTTTAAATCTGCTCATAGTACTGAAATGGCCTTTCTCAGAGTGTTAAACGATATCCTTTTAGCTACAGACTTAGTGACTCCTCGTGGTCCGCGGTTCTCACATTTATCAGCAGCATTTTACACTGTGGACCACTTTATTTTTGATAACTAGATTAGAGTCATACTTGTGCTCCTCTCAACTGTGGCCTCCCCCTCAAGGCTCAATACTCCCTTTTTCCCCTGTACATGCTTCCTCTGGGTTCCATTCTAAGAAGGCATGGGGTGTCTTTTAATTTCTCTGCTGCCGATACCCAGATTTATTTACCTATTAAGAGAAGTGATCCTTCAGCACTTAGTACCTTACTAAGATGCTTAGACATTTTTAATGTTAAATGAAGATAAAACAAATGTGATCGTTTTCAGTCCTACTGATCATTCTCAGGCTACCAGCCTAAATCTGGGCAGCTTATTGGCCTTCAGATCTTCTCGTGTGCGAAAACTGGGTTCTTGATGAGTCATTAAAATTGGAAAAACCTATCTCTTCTGTAATTGGTTCTAGTTTTTACCAACTCTGCTTGCTGTCTAAAGTCAAACACTTTTTAAAAGCTTCGACGTTAGAGATGGCTGTCCATGCTTTTATTACTTCATGATAGCTTACTTCACACTCACTATATTGCGGCATTTCAAAGTCACAAAAAAAATACGCGCCTACAATTGGTCCAAAAATTCTGCTGCTAGATTTCTTCAAATATAGTCGCAGATGTGACCACATCACCCCCATACTGAGGGCCCTTCACTGACTGCCTGTTCAATTTAGAATTGATTTTTAAAGTTCTCTTACTGGGGTATAAATCTTTACATAACCCAAGCCCCTAGTTATCTCGCAGAGCTGCTGCATTTTTATACTCCCAATAGAAGTCTAAGATCCAGTGTCCAGAATCTTCTTGTAGTTCCTAACTTCAGACTAAAACATAGAGGGGATAGAGCTTTTTTCTGTGGTTGGGCCTCAGTTATGGAACAATCTGCCGCTTGATATTAGAATGGCACCTTCCATATACATTTTTAAGTCTCTTCAAAGAACACATGTTTGATCTGGTCTATTAATATCACATTTTAATTACATTGTATTGTTTATCTTTCATTCCTCGGGTTTTAAATTAATGTTTTATTCTTTGTTTTATGGGTTTTATGGTTTGATTTTAATGTTGTTGGAAACTCAGAAGCGAAGACCAGGAGACTCTTGGGTAATCTTCAGCAGCATTCTTTATTGAGAACGCTCTGCTCAGCGCTACAGTCATCAAAAGTCTAACCAAAGCAGTGATACTTTGGAGTTTTATATACATTTCAAGGGGGAGGGATACCATAGAGGTGGAGACAATTTAAACAAAGCAAGCAAAAAGGAATCAGGAAAGTGCCAGACACTGGCATTTTCCCAGCCTTGATCTCATCAGCATAACAGTGTCATTTAAATACGAGAGGTGCCTGACAGTATCACCCATACCTTCACATTATTATAGAAACAAAGGCACAGCTGTGCCCCTTGAGTTTATGGTCAGGAAGAGCAAAACAAAAAGGTCAATGTCTCAGAAACCTGGGCTGCTTGACTGATCATCTCAGAATGTCATCATATTAACCTCAAAAAAGGTAAAACACAATGTACATACTATTACATTGGAACCTAGATTAACATTTTATAAATTTTGTAATCCCACAGTCCTCCCTTGAGAATTCTAATAACTATCACATAATACAAATTTAAACTTTCATAAGTCCATTCTATGGCCTAGTGTTTCTTAACATAAGCCCCATCTTGCAGTCATGTAACTTGAAGGTTACAGGCACATATAACTTATTCTGTGTCTTGTCCTAGATTTACTTAGGTGTAATAGTTATTTTTAGAACAATAACTGTGGACACATATGACATGGATGGTAACATGTTGTGGAAACTTCATGATGACACAGAAAACCATGTAGCATAGAGTGGAAGTCTTGAAGTCCATGGCGCCCCAATAGCTGTGAAGTCTGTTTTCTGTAGTTCCATTTCCCATGTAGATTCATGCAGATGATTCTTGGTCCTCATGAAGCTTGTTCATGGATGTCTGAGGGTGATGCTTTACACCAGGAGTGCTGCTTATGGAGATGACATATCATGCACACATACCTGCAACAACAAGAAAACAAAGAAAAACAGCAGACCAGCAGTATTCATGCATAGACATTTTTTAGACTTCTGTTGATCGTATAGTGGTTTTAAGGTCTGGTGATCGTACTATAGTGTTTTTCCTCAACCTAGTTTTTAAGTAATTTTGACACCTATGAACCAGTGAGGTGGGGATGAAAACTGCTGATAGGGGAAACCTATGAGGAAGTCTTCACCACAGGGTTGGCCCCCGAGGCCTGTTTGCAAATCGGTTCTTCCCAGTGGGCTTACCCCACTGGTCTGTGTGTCCTAGTCTGTCCCTGTAGTTGGTGTGAAAACTTTACTGTGTGACATCTCCATCTTCCAAGTGGAACATCAGTCATAACAAAACATCATAACCCAAAGAGATAGGAGGAGCGACTAGAGTGTTGAAGGCTGTAATATAAGACTTTGAAGGCTGTGAGTGTACTCAAGAATCTATGCGTTAAATTAAGCACTCACAGCCCTAACAGTTAACACCTTTCTTTTTTTTTTTTTGAGCAAGCTGCTCCAACAGTTAGGTGAAGTGGGGAGAGGGGGCTGCTTCAGAGTGGTAAGTAGACTGAGTAGAAGCTGAGTAAAGCTGTTCATTTCTCTTAAATGTCTTCTTGCTTTTTCCTACACTCTTTCATCCAGTATGTCCGGATTACCCACAGTAATGACAACTGCCCTCCGTTTTAGGACTTTACGTTTCTTGTCGGTTCTCTGTGTTGACCTGAAATGATGCTGCTGCAATCTTTACTCTGGCTTTGACAGCAGAGTCTCTTTCCGTTTCCCAGTAGTTTAACCTGTCCAAGTTGTTTTGCAAGCTTCCAAGTGGACCATGTACGATCTAAGAATGGTAAAGCAGATCTGTACTCGGCTAAAAGGCCATCAAACCATGTTCGAACTAGTGTCCTTTATGATCCATGACCTTCTCTGGAGTGTCAGCTATTCCAACTGTAAACTGCAGCTGACTGACAAAACCTTTCAGTGTATTCACTTACAGTTTCCATCCTTCTTCTGTACACAACCAGTGACCTTTGACCAATTCACTTTTGGGTCCACAAATGTTCTTTAACTCTCTCAGAACTCCCTCTCTCAATTCATCTTTACTGGCATGTTGTAGTTCAGAAGTAACAGCAGACACCTCAAAACTGCTGAATTCAGATTCAGTTATAGATTTGTGTGACATCAGCTGTGTGACTTCTGCTAATACGACATGTCATAGAGACGCATTTTGCTGATCAGTGCTCTTCTAAATTCAGAAAATTTGGGCATGCTGAGGAGAAGCTCTGGGATAGTCTCTCTATATCTTTAGGTCGTCCTAGAACTTTGGCAACAGTTTGTACTTGGACAACAGAAGAGTTAGGGAGGAAACACTTTCAGTTCCCTCAATTCCTCTGAGATCTTCTCCTAGCCTCCACATACCTTCACTGAATTACAGAGCCACATCAGTTACTGACTGGATGGCTACATCTGTTATGGATGGCTAAAGCTTGAAAGTCAGGATAAATGTTATCAGGCTGACTAATTCTTCCACATCAGTTTTTGCTGCAGCTTGTGTTGCGGAGGTTCAATTATCTTAGTCAAAGAGGATACTCTAGCCTACTGAGCTCTTTGTTCTGTTTTCTCTAGCTCTGAAGCTACGCTGCAGAATGTTCCGTAAGCTAACAGCTAAAACCAAATTCTCTGTGGCAGCAGATAATGCCTTTCACATTGTTTCTTGCGAATACATGATCCTAGTACCTTTTTTTACATTCTTCAATTGACCATACTTTTTCTGGATGACTGATTCTGTCACTATTGAAGTCCATGTGCTCTCCTAACAATGATTTGAACTCACTGTCTGTCCATAAAGGAGTAGCTAGTCCACCTTTCTTAGTTGTTGTGAATCAGCTTAGCATTCCTTCTCACAGCAATTTTGTAAAGTCTTTTCTGACACAACAGGGACACTTCTAAAACTTCCCTGCCATGCAAGCAGAGGAGATACCCTTGTTAACACAAACTTCTAGCACTTTACGCTAAACTTCCCTGCCGAGAAATATTATAACACAAACTTCTAGCACTTTACGCTAAACTTCCCCTGCCGAGACAGAGGGTAACTCAATATTAGCATGTGATGCTAATCTTCCCTGCCTAAACAGAGCGCACGATATTTTCATCTCTAAAATAACATTTTTAGAGGGCATAACTTAGTTAACCAAAACCCTGCAGCTGTCTACTGTTAACTCTTCTCTGGCGGTGCAGAGGATACTGGTCTTAAAGGTTCTTTTGGATAGAGTTACACTCACCAACCCTTGGTTGTACAGAAAGATTCAGTCTGGGAATGAAAGTCAGATCTTGTTGAGAGATTGCAGTTTCAATCTGGATTCAGGTGAGAAGCTCTAATCCGGTCACGGCAACCAAAACTGTTGGAACTCAGAAGCGAAGACCAGGAGACTCTTGGGTACTCCTTCAGCAGGCATTCTTTATGAGAACGCTCTGCTCAGCGCTACAGTCCATCAAAAGTCTAACCAAAGCCATGATACTTTGTAGTTTATATACATTTCAAGGGGAGGGATACATAGAGAGTGGAGACATTTTAAACAAAGCAAGCAAATGGAATCAGGAAAGTGCCAGACACGGGCATTTTCCCAGCCTTGATCTCCATCAGCATAACAGTGTCATTTAAATACAGAGGTGCCTGACAGTATTGCCCATACCTTCACATTATCATAAGAAACAAAGGCACAGCTGTGCCTTGAGTTTTATGGTCAGAAGAGCAAACAAAAGCGTCAGATGTCTCAGAAACCTGGGTCTGCTTGACTTGATCATCTTCCCCCACTAGAATCGATCATCATATTAACCCCTCAAAATGATAAAAACACAATGTACATAACTAGTACTATTGGCACCTAGATTTAAACATTTATAATTTGCAATCCCACAATGTTCAGCACCTTGGGTTCAGCTTGTGTCTGTTTTTAAAATGTGCTTTATAAATATACATGAACTTGAACTTAGATAAGCGGCATGGACCTTTCCACTGTATCATGAGTGATTGTATGTTTGTTTTGTTAGAATGTAGTTTTGCAGTTGGCGTTTAGTTAAGTAAAACCTCTGCTGCCACAAATTACATGACGCTTTCATGATTCTGTCATTACAAATTAATGCCTCCCCTATACGCATTTTGATCCTCAGCTACATGCCTTGATGCAAGTATTTACTATGCAAAGTATTTTCTGATGCGCCCACGACAATATCTTTTCTTATTAGAGTTGAATATGAAATTAAGCTAAATGTTGCCCCTGGACGGAACAGATTAGTTTTGATGGCAATTTAATTCTCGTGTGTAAAGTATTACTACTGTGCAGCTCTCATATAATAATTAATCATAACTCAATGTAATAACGATTATTATATACATTATACCTTTTGATCTTATAATTTACTCACACCTACTCTAAAAGAATACTAAGAGCACCGATGGAAGAACTTGGGAAACAGGCACAGTTACTTATCAAAACTTATGGATAATTAAACAAACACAGGTTCACGGAATGACTAATATAAACTAAACGAGAGACAGGAAAATGACCAAATAAGGGGAAACCAGCGAAAAAGACAGGGCGCCAAAAACACAAATAAAACATGGTCCATAAACCTGACATTATTTGCCTAAAATCCTTGTTTTTAAAAACTTTTTATTGCACCTAACTAGTGTGACATATGCTAAACAAGGCGCCATCCTCAAAGTCTTGACTGCACGAGAGAGCTTTTCCGTAAGCAGAGTTTAGCTCCTAACCCATAATCAAACCCACTTGCAGACAGCGCCTAATCAATGCTAATCAATGTGCCTTTGGGATCATTAGAAAATCACAGGTATGTGAGGTTGATCAGGGTTGGAGCTAAACTCTGCAGCGCATTGGGACCTCCAGCGTAAGATTTGATGAACCCTGTTCTAAACCATTGAGTTCAATAGAGTGGGAAAATATAGACCAGAGAAAGTATATAATTGTGCGCATTGGACCTCCAGGGCTAAGATCGTTGTAGGAACCCTGTCTAAACCATTGAATCCATCTTCGTTGTGAACTAGAAAGTGTCGGGACGGCCGAAAAATATTTATACCAGAGAACAGAAAGTATCCTAACATTGTCGCTTTGTCATATTGTAAATGAGAAATGTATTATGCGAAATGATCAAACAGACTTGTATATACTTCATGCGTAAAAGCGTGGTCTTAAAAGACTTAACGCGGGATCCTCAAATCTTGACCACGAGATTCCACTTTCCTGCAGAGTTTTCAGCTCTAACCCTAATCAAACACCTGAGCATGCTAATCAATGCTAACCAATGTCTTTGGGATCATTAGAAAATCACAGGTATGTGAGGTTGATCAGGGTTGGAGCTAAACTCTGCAGCGCATTGGACCTCCAGGGTAAGATTTGAGGAACCCTGTTCTAAAACCATTGAGTGAATAGAAGTGGGGAAAAATATATACCAGAGAAAGTATATAAATTGTGCTTTGTCATATTGTAATGAGAAAATGTATGGAAATGATCAAACAGACTTGTTATACTTCATGGTAAAAGGTGGTTAAAAGTAAAAAAAAAGGTGGGTAAAAGTGTCCCTTTGGAGTCTCCAAGTGGCCTTTTTAGCGCCTAGACATGCACTGAAATAAATGGTTGTTATTATTTATTTTGCATGTGTCTAGGCCCGTATATTTATAGCTTGTGCTTTTTTTTTTCATAAACAGTTATAATAATAAAAAATTTAACTGTAGTCCCCATTCCAAGTGATTTGATTTGATTTAATGGTTTATTTAAAAGGGGACAGTGCAATTTCATAAAACACATGAACAAACATGGTTAAAAAAGCCAGAATTAGCCAAAAGGCTATTTTTCATCTGTAGTCCCCTGGCTAAGATGTAAAAAAGGCATTAAAATACGAACAAGAAAATACATTTACAAGTCTATGGCAAATTGACTACAATATAACTACAATATAAATGACACTGTAAAATAACTTGAGGTACAGTAGGTGGACATCCAAAACGTCGTTTCTACCGCCGCTCGTACCGCCGCCGCGGCGTCTGCAAAGTGCATTTGCAGCTTTTGACCGCTGAGTGGCGCTTTAATCACAGGTTTTCAAACAAGCGATTTAAAGCACATTTTCGCAAATAGACGTCAGCTTTGCCTCACCGAAGTGTAATATTTGATTGCAGTCGGGGAAAATGAAAGAAAAATAATTAATATTCACAGATGAAAGTTTAGTCCTTATGAAGATATGTGCGTTTCTTAGAACGAATTCAAGCAGGATAAATGTCAAGCCTACGAGCCTGTGCTTATATTTTCTCTACACCATATTTTAGATTAGACACATTTTAATAGTGTGCAGTATTATTTATATAATATGAATTATGTGTTATATTATTAAAAAGAAAATGTGGTGTACTTTTGCATCGGAGCATTAAAAGTGATAGCCTATTGTGAGCTAGGCTTGCGTGTTTTATAAATTATTTTCTTTATTTTAGTAAAACGTAAGGCACTGTATAATTTCGCTCCCATTATTTAGGCCTAATTAAAAACAAGAAACGAATAAATTAAACCTGCATGATTTAACTAAATCATTGCAACTCTAAAGAATGGATGGATTAATAAAACGTCCTCACTTATCAACAAAGTGCACACGATGTAAAAAAAAAAAAAGGAGCTTCATTAATTGACAACTTCAGTGATTTTAAATGGAGTCTTCTTTGCTTGCTTTCATATAATTTAAGTAAAGTAAAAATACATAAATAAAATAAATAAATAAATTGCAGCCGCATTTAAATGCAGGTTTGTATAGGCTAATATTCCGTAAAATATCAGTGCAAGATTTGCTCTGCATGATGCTGAGTGCACGCAGCATTTATTCTTATTTGTCTACATATTTTATCTTCATTACAAATCTTGTTTGGTTTTATTTTGGATAATTGCATGTAAAAAATTATTTATTTTGTAATGCATATGCAAAATGTGAATTATTATTTATATTCAAGTGTTTGCGCAAAAATTATTAGTGCATGACAGGGAGGCGCCCTCTCGTCACGTAATTTTTTTCCTAATAATGAAATAACTGAAAATTGTTGCGTCTCACATACATGAGAAATATATCTACAGAAAGCTTGAAATGTCTTTTAAACGAATCAATTCAAAACCGAAAGCATTATGTAATCTGTGAAGGTTGTATTTCTGTTTAAAGGCGCGTCCATGTGGAGAGAGTCAGCACTGTGAATTTCATCTTGCAGCCGACAAGAAAACATTTGTTTATTAATAAATAATTAAAATGTCTACTTTTTCATAATTATTAGGCTACTTCTGCCTGTGCTTTGTGACGAACTTAATGCATGTTCTTGAGCGTGGAATATATTAAGGCTGGATTATAGTTGTAAATTTAATATAAACTTGCGATTAGTTGAAATAATGACAAACGAACGACTAGTAACTAGAAAAATCTTACGTGGGAAGCAGACCTATTAAATACCATCTAGACATCTCTGTTAAAGTTCTCAAAGAATTTTATACGCGTTTGCATAAATTCTTCCTTCAGAACGGTCTGTAATGGAGAGATGCCTTAACACTGATTTTTCCCTCTGAAACACAAAAACGAAAATTTAAATAAAATAAATATTTTTATGTTTTGAGAATGATTGGGCTCAAGCCTCCCCCGCGCGTTTGAGACACGCTGTCGAGCGGAGTATGAGCGGAGCGAAGTGATTCTGACTGAAGAGGAGCGGATTTTTTAAAAGTCAGGAGCGTCGTGGTTTTCACTCGCTCCAGAACCGCTCCATCACGAATACAATTCATGCCAACAGCCCGTAATATAACTGCATATTTAGCACGAATTCACATGATAAACATATTTAGCTATATCTTGATACACATAATCTCTCCGATCAGAAGACTATAATAAAGCAAGAGTCGAGCGGGATGTTACAGGCTAGTTCTCAAGGAGTTTGTCTTTATTTTACTGATTATTTTCGGGTTAAAGCATGATTTAAACAGATACAGCACATTCACACGTAATCGCTGTCGCAATAATGCATTCAAACAAATGTAATCTTACAGTTGGCTACTTCATCTGTATCTGATTTTGAATGAGCAGAAATCTGTAACAAATGCATCGATCTGTAGATAAAATAACTGACGAAAATGTAAACTGTTTTTTTCATCACAAACAAAATTTGCACAGCAGAAAGCAGCAATTATACCTTTTAATGCTGACAATTTTATTAGTTTGGCGTTTGGTAGGACAAAAAGTTTTGCACACAATAGCCTAATCCCCTTTGAAACTCTCCTGTAATTTTCCTTTATTTATTTATTTTTATTTTATTTTTATAAGCTATTATGAAACATAACATTTCAACTTTAGCCACGGAGTGAAGGCGGAGCAGTGTTTCTGGTATCAATGAACGCAGGAGCTTAGTGATTATTAAATGCTCGGAGCGCGGAGGGAAATTGTTGCCACTGTACTGCCAAGTGAGAGAGATGTTTCGCCCAATATGAACAAGGCCGTCCGGTGTAGACACGGTTAGACAGTGACTGCTATATTTACAAATAATTGATATAAGAAATAAAAATAAATACATAACCTAAACCAGCGGCATAACGAGATGAAAATATAGACTAGAAAACTGATTTAGGCCTACACTTGGTCTGTCCTCCGTCCATGACACTGACTCACTGCGGAGCTGGCAGTTTCGGAGATTTTTTTAGGCCATAGGCCTATCACCCAGCCCTAATGCAACAGTTTTTTTTTTTTTAAGTTAAGGCAACTTCCTCTGAAATTAAGTTATAATAACTAATAAACTTTATTGCGCTATACAGTAGTCAACATTTGAAGTGATCAAACCTTTCTTTAAAGTTGTCCTAAAACTGTTCTGCATGTTTGAAACCCTCACAAGACTGTCCATATGAAAGAGCAAGAAATTCACACCTTTATCTCGACCCCCACAAGCTATACAGAACTACCCCCAGCCCCCTCCAGCTGAACTGAACTCGGTCTGTTTTTTAGCTGTGAGGAACGGTGTGTTGTCATGTTACTGTTAAAAACATTCCTGCACTCACAGCAGCCCTTCTCTTTTTATTCATTATTTTCCCGCAGCCCCAGATATATTATTTTCACTAGACCAAAATAATAACAATTATCAATTGATAATTAATCATTATTTTTTGCCAAAATCATTGTTATTTGTGAACGTAGGCGTTTGCGGAAGGCTTTAAGACCAGGCGGAATCCTCCGTAAGCTGCTCCCGTTTCACAGTGCGCGGGACTAGCGCAAACTGACCCAACATTTAGCAAGGCAGGACAACATTAAGTCTGCCTGAAGGAAGACGTATTTCATTGTAAGTTAATGCTGTTAAATAGAGAGTAAAAAAAAAATATATACAACTAGTGTAGGCTATCCTTAAACTTGGAGCCCATTATATTGAAGTACAAATCCAAACACCAGAAGCAACCTACACTCTGTGTTCTTTCACTGAAAAGTATGCATTTTATTTATTTATTCACAGGCTATATGGTTGAAATAGTAATATTTTAGTTGAAAACTTTAAGTGCCATTGTTTAAAAAAATGCATCAAATGTTTCATAGACCTTCAGTTGTCATGCTTTAAAATCCCATGCCATTTGTAATTTCACTGTATTTTAACCTCCTAAATTACTACCCCAACTCTATAATGGTAAAAATTATTCAGACCGATGGCATTTTTTATGACATTATTTATTTTTATTTTTAGAATAGGCTAATTGTAACATAAACGGATGAATCAAAACAAATATAAACTTTTTAAACTGCAGGCAGATATAGGCCTATATTATTGTACATTACAAATATTTGGATCCCTTATTTTATTAAAGAATAAATACTTATTTTCTTCAAGAATAAACATTATAAATAAATAATAAAAGAAAGAACCTCTATTAGCCCTTATTTGTAGGTTGTAGGAGATATGCGAGCGATTCATAGATTAAAAAAAAGAAAAAAGTGGGTGCTTGGTTTCAGAAAACGAATACAGCTCGTAAAAAATGCTATGATGAAAAAGTCATGCTTACTTATTAAATCATAGAAATAATTTAATTAATTTTTTTTTTTTTCGAGATTCAACTTGAATTTCAATACTATTAAACTGACTTTAAAATCTCAAGGAGTTTATAAGTTGAAACAGTAAAATGTCACAGTGCATGCTAGCCTAAATTAACTTGTATCTTGTATAGTATCCGAAGACTTGAGTGCATGTTAGCATAAAACTAACAATATAATTTTTATTTTTTTTTAAATGAACAATTCCTGTATAAAATGTGACAGCAACCTTTATATCAAACATTTTGAAATCGTCCACAGCTGAGCAACGCAGGAGGCAGATCTGAAGTTATGTTTGTTTGTTCACGAAGTGAATGTGATGCACAAAGTCATTTTTAGATGCAATGGAAAATATAAAGCTGGATAAAAACATACACACGAAAACCCGCTAAAAAAATAAATTACATTTGTGAGAGTTGCATTTTATTACATTCAGAAATAATAACGGCAGGCATAATAATGCTATAGGCTAATGTACCAACAGGACATTTTTTAGTTCCCTTCACTTTACAACAAATCCTTTAAATTTAAAAAAATTATCAGAACAGAAAAAGAATTACAAATATATAATTCTAATGGATAAATATAATTGCAGCAGGCTATATAATAATATAGGCTTATAAACAACAACAAAAATAATAATAATTAAAAAATAATTTAAAGCGATACATTATGTTGGGCTTATCTCTCTCATTCGGGACAAATCCAAACATGTTGCCCATTTGAAGCTAAACTCTTATTCATTAGGTAAAATAGGCTTTGGATTTCACACGTGTTTCAGTATCGACAAAAAAAAAAAAAAAATCATAATTAGCAAAATTATGCCAAAGTGGCCCGCTGCTTGCGCCGCATGGCTCGGTGAACGTCTGCTGTTTCCAATGAATATGTGTGCATGAGGCACCAGCGTGATCAAAGTCACAATTCACAATTATTGGTCACACAGTAAAGGCATAATTCAAAAATGCAAAGTGTTAGCAGTTTAAAAAATCAAGAATAATAACAGAGTTAATAAGAATTATTTGTAAATGCTGGACCGTTCTCATTTTCGCTCTGCAAATGGAACCTGAAGATTATTATTATTATTATTATTATTTTTAAACCAAGAATGAACCGAAATGAAAACATTTTAATCTGTATATATATATATGGAAGCGTAAGCGTAAGTTCTACTAGGAAGACTAAATGTCACGTCACATTACAATTAAGGTCTAGCCAATCGGCTTTCAACACGATGGATATAAAAGCGCACTACTCACATCCTATTTTGTGTTTGCAGATACCGCCGCTGTCATTTTTTTGCGCAAACTGTCGTTTTAGGCTATTGCCTGATTTTCACTGGGTTACTTGCAGTTAAGTTCGTCTCCTGCAAACTATTGCGAGTTTGACATTCCTATCAAGATGCACATAAGATAGTTGGCTTTGCTCTGGTGTCGTGAATGTTTTTGGTCATTAGTAGCGTTGGGTGATACGCAGGCTTCGGAGTTTCCTTGGCAGAGGAAGTGAAACATTGGCGGAGTTCCGAGTGCTTTCCAGTGTTGCCAGGTTTTTTCAAAACCGCCAATTGCTACTCAAAACTATCCCAATCGCGTTTTGAGAAGGGAAAACGCGTTTCCCTGACAAAATAAAAAAATAAAAAATAAAAAAATTCACATTCCAGGCGCTAAATAGCACATTATTGGGGTCGCTTCAACTCGTGGACATGTAAAGCAACCCGCAGCAACAGTGTTACAATATCCCAATTCCTCAGAAAAATCGAGGACATTGCAACGCCGGTGCTTTCCGAGCTGTCGTGTCGGCGCGGCGCTGCTTGTGTCTCTATCAACAAAATATTTCAATCTGTACGCTCACGTGAACCTGCACGCATGAAATCTCTCTGGGCCTGCTGACGGTCTCTTTCGGCATCTCGCTTTCATCAGCCTACACCTTATAAGTATCATTTTTGTTTTATGCGCTTGGGCATACATTTTATTCTCTGCAAGGTTATTTGCTCAAACGTTTAAGAAAAAGCGTTTGGTGTTGCGTGATGGTTTATCTAGCAAACTTGCGCTGCATGATCAAGATGTTAAATCAAACTAATACATTCAATGTTCGGAACAACTCTTTCTTAAGGCATTTTTAAGGCTTGTTATTAAAGGCTTACAATCTTTTTAGCCTACTGATAAAGATCGTTGCTCGCATTATTCCTTCTGAAAAAGGGGCTATGTTTTGCACACCTTTAAGTATTTTTTGTCTTAATCATGCATTTGTCTTTGTTTATTCAGTCATTGTTTCATCTGCATCTATCTACAATAATTCTGAATGCCTCGTATAGGAATGGGGGTCACTCGTTGGGTTCCCATGGTTATATGCAGTCATCAAGCTTTGTGGGAATTCCATGGCTGCAGATGCAGAGAACTTTGGCTCTCACCTCATCTTTACGCAGGTCACTCTCTGGACTGGCGCTATTATGAAGCAGGCTCTATCAAGCTGATGTATATGGTCATCTTTCAATTGAGTTCTAGGTAAGAGTCGGCTCATCTTTAAAGTCCACGTGAACTGGAGGTCGCTGCTGACTTTATTTCAGTGTGGTGACGTATTTCCAGCTGAAACGGAATATTGAATAGAGGGCATGGTTTTTGTTTGCACTTCTAGTCTCTGTCTTTCACTTATCGCAAACTAATGGCTGGAGGGGTGTGTTTAAGGATATTCTGCCCATGCCGTCAAACTGACGACATTAGAAAAGGAATGCCATTCCACAGCGGAAGTAAATGTTCAGATTTTGATTAAGGATTACAAAGAACATTATTTCTTTTTCTTTTTCAGCGGATTAACTTGCACAGATCATTTACATCAATACTAGCCATGTGTGCTAGTAAAGTCAATTTTGATTTCACGCAGACTTTAAGTTATAATCAAGGCTTGTTTGGTCTTACCCGGCTGTTGCTGCCTTCACCTTACACAGACTGCTGAGGCACTTTGCATAACTCTGCTATGATGGTCATCAGGGATGGTGTCCATTACAGTTATGAAGTTTGGCCTATTGTGGCCTTCACATGTCACAACGACTTTGCTTAAATTGAGTATCTCATTTTATGGTCATGCTGATCTGGCTCATTTTCTATTTTTTTTGGGGGGAGGATAGGTTGCTCTGCAGTTTCTGGCAGTTAGATGGAGTTTTATCAAGAGTGCGCAGGAGTCTAGCCTAAAGAATTGTATCTGTGTATATGCTCTTATGTCTGCTAGAACCCTAATTCTACCTCCTTATCAATTAACCTAATCACCTTTCTTACTCGGTGAGGTGGTTTAGAATTCCTGTAATTTGCCTTCAGGCTGCTATGTTCATGATCCTCCTCATTGGATGTCCGTCAAGATCAGACTTTATTTAACGTAATGCTCAAGGTACAGTATAATACTCTTAGCAAACTACTGGCAGGTGACTACTTCTCACATGCTCCCAATGTCCAGTTTATCATGGTTTTTCACACACAATGGTCTATCGTTGTCATCTACACACAAGGCTTTCACATCACATAGCTTAAAGAAAAGTACATTGCGTATCACCGTAATCTAATGCGTGTGTTTAAGGTAAATTAAGCAAATACTGGTGGTGGTGGTGTTACACCTATTCATTACATTTGCTCTTCCACAGCCTCTCGCAGGCTTCCGTCATGGCCTTAGCAGCTATACTCTCTACGGCCTCTTGTAGCGTTCTTTCACGGCCTATCGGGGCCTTTGTCTCTGCAGCTGGTTCAGCTCAATGTAGTCACGTTTAGAAGCTGCTGTCCTGTCACCGCTTCCTATACACTGGTCACTAATGCTGTTGAACTCGGAGTACAAACATCAGATATGAAGCTACTGGGAAGATGGTCATCCTCCGCATTGGAATTCCACATTAGACCTGAAATACTAAACATCTTAAGGTATATCAAGCTGTCCTCAAGGTAATCTATATGCAAATAATGGTCGTGGTACAATTCCTCTTCATATTACTCCCAACAACCTCTGATTACTGTGGCTTAACTTGTCCTTTCTTTTTGTGGCCCGTCTTTCGTAGCCTTCCCCTCTGTTACCCATCTCGTGGTGTTCCCACCGTTCCCACCTCTCTGTGCATACTGCATTTCACTTCATTCTACGGCCTCTTGGCTTTCTCACTATGGTCAATTTGGACATCCTCCTCTGCGGGCTAGCTAGGCCTTTTCTCTGCGGCCTTCATGGCTTTCTTTTTGTGACCCGCCGGGGCCGTTAACCACTGTGGCCCGCCGGGGCCGTTACCACTGTGGCCCGCCGGGGCCGTTTCCCACTGTGGCCCGGTGGGGCCGTTTCCCACTGTCCGGCCTATCGTGGCCGTTTCCCACTGTGGCCCGCCGGGGCCGTTTCCCACTGTCCGGCCCTATCGTGGCCTGCCTCTCTGCCTCACTGTCTGGCCTATCGTGGCCTGCCTCTCTGCCTCTCTGTCCGGCCTATCGTGGCCTGCCTCTCTGCCTCACTGTCCGGCCTATCGTGGCCTCTCTCAAAGGCTCTGTGGTCTATCTTCATTGCCATATAAGCTAATACTTTAGCTATAATCTGATGTTGTATTCTTATGTCTGGCTAATTATCTCAATTTATCTCTTTCGTTCATGTTCCAGGATCCTCTAAGAAATACTTCATCTGGTGCGTATTACATTATTCTTCTTTCTTTTGGGGTAGGCTCCGCCCTGCCTTCGTCTTCGGCAGGATTAGCTGGTATCTACAAACTTCAGATCCACGCTACGGATGGGGCCTACGCCAAAATAATTATATTTTTTGTGTTGTTGTTGTAAATAAATACTTCAGTCTTATCTCTACCTCCCTGAGTCTTTCTGGTAGAAATGGAAGCGTAAGCGTAAGTTCTACTAGGAAGACTAAATGTCACGTCACATTACAATTAAGGTCTAGCCAATTGGCTTTCAACACGATGGATATAAAAGCGCACTACTCACATCCTATTTTTGTGTTTGCAGATACCGCCGCTGTCATTTCCCTCCATCCTCCTCCTCCCCACCACCACCAGGTTGGCCCTGTCCCATGCGGGGGGTAGGCTCCGCCCTGCCTTCATCTTCGGCAGGATTAGCTGGTATCTACAAACTTCAGATCCATGCTACGGATGGGGCCTACGCCAAAATAATTATATTTTTTTGTGTTGTTGTAAATAAATACTTCAGTCTTATCTCTACCTCCCTGAGTCTTTCTGGTAGAAATGGAAGCGTAAGCGTAAGTTCTACTAGGAAGACTAAATGTCACGTCACATTACAATTAAGGTCTAGCCAATCGGCTTTCAACACGATGGATATAAAAGCGCACTACTCACATCCTATTTTGTGTTTGCAGATACCGCCGCTGTCATTTCCCTCAATCCTCCTCCTCCCCACCACCACCAGGTTGGCCCTGTCCATGCGGGTGGGTAGGCTCCGCCCTGCCTTCGTCTTCGGCAGGATTAGCTGGTATCTACAAACTTCAGATCCATGCTACGGATGGGGCCTACGCCAAAATAATTATTTTTTTGTGTTGTTGTAAATAAATACTTCAGTCTTATCTCTACCTCCCTGAGTCTTTCTGGTAGAAATATATATATATATATATATATATATATATATATATATATATATATATATAAAATGACTGTTTAAAAAACAATAGCATGCATAAAGAGCCTTTGTGTAAAGGTTTTTTTATTTTTTGATGAGTAGACTGTAGCCTAAGACTATCCTATTATTAATGGCTTTTAAGGATGTTATAATGTATATTATAATGTTATTGTTGTTTAACGTCTTCCTTTCATTTTACAATTATATTCACGCAACCCGTCCCTTTGCGCCACCTGGCGGTAGTTTCGCGAATGATTTTAACACGCGACTGATTTGCAGTTAACGCATTTTGGTTGTCTACCATCTGTACACTGTACCTGTTACAATAATAAGACACACAAAAAACACATTTTCAAAAAGGCTATAGTATATCAAATATATAATACTGCTCAATAGGCTCGGCTTTTAATGTTGGCAGACATAATTGTTAATGAGCCAAATTTTCAATTTTTTTGTAAAGGCCTTGTAAGTGTTGAGCTGTCTAACCTCCTCAGGTATAAAATTCCATTCAGTAGTGTTTAAGCTTATTTATCTCTCTATTAGTAATTGCTAGAATAATTCTATTTTTCATAGTAAACTGTCAAGTGTCAGCTTTCAAAAACCTTGGTTTTGTGTGTTGTCAGGAGCAACCATTTTATTTCAGGTATGTCATTTTTCACTCCCTGGCCAAAAGTGGAGGTGACTGGTAAGGGGTTAACAACCCCCTCAAGTCCCCTCTCCCCCCCTTCACTTCGGGTCTGTGAAAAAGGTGTGTATCTGGTCTTCGGCACCAGCCCCAGATGCTGTTTCACCAGCCTGTCTGAAAACCTTTGCTGACCAGCTGGCCCCCATCTTCACACAGATCTTCAACAGATCACTGGAGCTGTGTGAAGTCCCTTCCTGCTTCAAACACTCCACCATCATCCCCATCCAAAAGAAACCTAAAATAACAGGACTTAATGATTACAGACATGTGGCTTTAACATCTGTGGTTATGAAGTCATTTGAAAGACTGGTTCTGGCATACCTGAAGAGCATCACTGGACCCTTGCTGGACCCCCTGCAGTTTGCTTACAGAGCAAACAGGTCTGTGGATGATGCAGTCAACATCCTCGTGTGAGGATCCTGTTAGTGGACTTCAGCTCAGCCTTTAAAACACTATCATCCCAAAAATCACATTTATATTAACCCTCTGGAGTCGATTCCCACATAAACGCGTGTTGAATCTAGATTAAAAACACACCTCTTTGGCCAAGCATTCAAATAATGCATCTCATAATTTTGGACTGCAGTTATATCTGATAAAATGTGCACTATTATTCTTTAGCTTGGGTTAAACTAATTAATTTTACTTGGCTGGAACAGCAGCTACGCTAATTATGTCTCTATTTGTTTCTCTGTTTTGCCACGGGATGTAACTAGGATTTACACAAGCTCCAGTCTGGATCCAGAACACCTGAGAAGAGATGATGCCAGCCCCTCAGAGGACCTTACAGGACATACAGAACTACTACATTTTGCTATAAGTTTGATTGCATAATTGCTGTTAATAGCGTTATTCGTCTGTTTGTTTATGTCTTTTATTGATTTTTCTTAACATTTCTGCCGTATGCACATTAGCATAGCTACTACTAAATATTGTAGAAACTTAATTTTCTGTAAAGTTGCTTTGCAATGATTTGTATCGTAAAAAGCGCTATACAAATAAACTTGAATTGAATTGAATTGAGGCATTTTCTCCTGATAAACCCGAAAAGAACTTAAAGTACACTTTCAGTTTTGATTGTACAGATAAGAGCAATACATCAATCGAATCTGCAAAGGGTCTACTTTTATTTGTATCCACACATAATAACAACAAAACTTTGTATATTTATAAAATAAAGAAAACAATCAAGGTGCACTGTCTGCATCCTTGGTCTGCGGTGTATGGGCTGAAATATGTGCCACCAGAAACTGAATTTCAATCATTTATATTTGAATTTGAATTGCTAAACTTGAATAATTGCATTGAAAAACTGAATTTGAATAACATAATTTGAAATTGTATTGTTTAATTTGAATCATTGCATTGAAAAACTGAATCTGAATTGTATCATTTGAAAATGAATTTATTCAAAAACTGAATCTGAATTGTATCATTTGAAATTGAATTTATTCATTTGGAACTGAAGTCCAATAAAATTTGATCCTCACTGAAAAATTAAACTCTCTATATATCTTCACATTCACTTCTCACAATTTAGATTCAGTTCTCAAATTCAATTTCAAGTTACTGAGACAGACATCCTGGTAGTTGGAGGATGAAAGAAGAGCAATCGAGCACAGATCGATAGATAGCGTTCATTGGTGCACAGGATTCCTCTTGGGCCAATCAGCACCTACTTTTTGGAGCATAGTACGTACCCGTCATGAAACAAGGAAGAAGTGCTTGCCTTGCTGACTGGCTTGACCACCATGGATTCGGCTGGGACAAATACATTAATGACAATTTATTTTTTTACCATTTAACGATCTTTTGTTTAACTGTTGTTAATGTTATAGCTATTTTGTAGAAACGGGGGAAATTAAATCTTTCTCCCGACGTTCCAAACACAGTAGCTATTATCCCACATTTTTATGGTAGACTACTAGCTCTGGTAACAACATCTTTGCCTGGTGTTTATTATTTCTAAGCATTTGCCTCTTCTTCTGGTGAAAATGTTGTTGCCGCCAAGTAGACTGGTCATGTCTTCAGCGTGATTATTTGCGATAACTACTCCTCGTGATTGTCATTGTCAGGGTACTGCTTACTGAGAGGGAGAGAGAGAGTAGTAAGTGTGTATGTGTCACTGTGTTTGGCAGGTGGTAGCATAATGTAAGGCCATAAACTTCAGCGCAATTACACCATAGCACTAGCCCTATCCATTTGAATTGAATGCATGACTAATTCCGGTTGACTTGAACACAAAAATAGCACATTTACACTTCGAAAGAAAGCTGGCTGTTTTGTTTAATTAAATTTAATAGTGCATATGGTATTGTGGTCTATAAATATAGTGCCTATTTTATTAATATTTTGTTTTATATTGATATACAGTAGGTGGCCATCCAAAACGTTGGTTCTACCGCCGCTCGTACTGCCGCCGCGGCGTCTGCAAAGTGCATTTGCAGCTTTTGACCGCTGAGTGGCGCTTTAATCACAAGTTATCAAACAAGCGCATTAAAGCACATTTTCGCAAATAGATGTCAGCTTTGCCTCACCGAAGTGTTATATTTGACTGCAGTTGGGGAAAATGAAAGAAAAAATATTTAATATTCACAGATGAAAGTTTAGTCCTTATGAAGATATGTGCGTTTCTTAGAACGAATTCAAGCAGGATAAATATCAAGCCTATGAGCCTGTGTTTATATTTTCTCTACACCATATTTAAGATTTGACACATTTAAATAGTGTGCAGTATTATTTATATAATATGAATTATGTGTTATATTATTCAAAAGAAATTGTGGTTTACTTTGCATTGGAGCATTAAAAGTGGTAGCATAGTGAAGCTAGGCTTGCGTGTTTTATAAATTATTTTCTTTATTTTAGTAAAAGGTGAGGCACTGTATAATTTCGCTCCCATTATTTAGGCCTAATTAAAACAATAAACAAATAAATTAAACCTGCACGATTTAACTAAATCATTGAAACTCTAAAGAATGGACTGATTAATAAAACGTCCTCATGATTAAACTCAAGTTCTCTCATTATAATCAACGAAATACACACGATGTAAAAATTAATTGACATTAATTCATTAATTGACAACTTCAGTCTTCTTTACTTGCTTTCATGTAATTTAAGTAAAAAAAAAATAAATAAAATAAATAAATAAATAACTAAATAAATAAATAAATAAATTGTAGCCGCATTTAAATGCAGGTTTGTATAATATTCCTTAAAATATCAGTGCAAGATTTGCTCAGCGTGCATGATGCTGAGTGCTCGCAGCATTTATTCTTATTTGTCTACATATTTTATCTTCATTACAAATCTTGTTTGGTTTTATTTTGGATAATTGCATATGAAAAAAAAATTTGCTTTGTAATGCATATGCAAAATGGGAATTATTATTCATATTGAAGTGTTTGTGCGAAAATTATTATGCATGCATGACAGGGAGGCGCCCTCTCGATCACATGATTTTTTTTCCTGATAATGAAATGACTGAAAATTGTGGTGTCTCACATACATGAGGAACATATCTACAGAAAGCTTGTCATGTCTTTTAAACGAATCAATTTAAAATGAAAGCATTATGTAATCTGTAAGGGTTGTATTTCTCTCTAAAGGCGCGTCCATGTGGAGAGAGTCAGCACTGTGAATTTCATCTTTCAGCCGACAAGAAAACATTTGTTTATTAATAAATAATTAAAATGTCTCCTTTTTCGCAATTATTACGCTACTTCTGCCTGTGCTTTAATTGTGACAAACCTAATGCATGTTCTTGAGCTTTGAATATATTAAGGCTGGATTATATTTGTAAATTTAATATAAACCTGCGATTAGTTGAATAATGACAAATGAACGACTAGTAACTAGAAAAATCTTACGTGGGGGCAGACCTATTAAATACCCTCTAGACAACTCTGTTAAAGTTTTTAAAGCATTTTATACGTGTTTGCATAAATTCTTCTTTCAGAACGGTCTGTAATGGAGAGATGCCTTAACACTGATTTTTCCTCTGAAACACAAAAATGAAAATTGAAATAAAATCAATATTTTATGTTTTGAGAATGATTGGGCTCAAGCCTCCCCGCACGTTTGAGACACGCTGCCGAGCAGAGTATGAGTGGAGCGGTGTTATTCTGACTGGAGCTAGTAGAGGATTTTTTAAAAATAAAAAAAAAAGGTTTTCACTCACTCCAGCACCACTCCATCACGAGTACAATTCATGCCAACAGCCCGTAATATAACTGCATTTAGCAAGAATTCACATGATAAACATATTTAGCTATATCTTGATAGACATAATCTCTCCGATCAGAAGATTATAATGACGGCAATAGTCGAGCGTTACAGGCTAGTTCTCAAGGCGTTTGTCTGTTCCTTTTACTGATTATTTTCGGGTTAAAGCATGATTTAAACAGATACAGCACATTCACACGCAATCGTTGTCACAATAATGCATTCAAACAAATGTAATCTTACAGTAGCTACTTCATCTGTATCTGATTTTGAATGAGCAGAAATCTGTAACAAATGCATCGATCTGTAGATAAAATAACTGACGAAAATGTAAACTGTTATTTTCATCACAAACAAAATTTGCACAGCAGAAAGCAGCAATTATACCTTTTAATGCTGACAATGTTATTAGTTTGCCGTTTGGTAGGGAAAAAAGTTTGCACACAATAGTCTAATCCCCTTTGAAACTTTTCTGTAATTTAATTAATTAATTTATTTTTATTTTATTTTTATAGGCTACGTTATGAACATAACATTTCAACTTTATCCATGGAACGAGTGCGGAGCAGTGTTTCTGGTATCAGTGAGTGGGAGCGGAGTGATTATTAAATGCTCGGAGCGCGGAGGGAAATTGTTGCTGCTCCACTCTCACATACTCTGCTGCCGAGTGAGGGAGATGAACGAGACCGTCCGGTGTAGACACGGTTAGACAGTGTCTGCTATATTTACAAATAATTGATATAAGAAATAAAAATAAATACATAACCTAAACCAGCGGCATAACGAGATGAAAATATAGACTAGAAAATATATTTACACTTGCTCTGTCCTCCGTCCATGACACTGACTCACTGCCGAGCTGGCAGTTTTAATCTGAACAGCTCTTAACGCTGAGTGGATGGTTAGATGCATGATGGGCATTAAAAAATAAATAAATAAATAAAATAAAGGTCTTTCCAGCATTAAGGATAATAACGTTACTGATTTTTATTAATCATTTTGTCTCAGTTATAAATTTGACTGGTAAATGATGAAGAATTATATTAAAACTTGTTTTGAACAATTATTTTGTCATTTGAATATTGATTTTAAGTAGGGAGGCAAAAAAAAAATCGATTTAAATTGTAAATCGGATTTTTTTATGAAAAAAAATCGGGGATTTTTTTTAGGCCATAGGCCTATCGCCCAGCCCTAATGCAACAGTTTGCTTTTTTTTTTTTTTTTGAGTTAAGGCAACTTCCTCTGAAATTAAGTTATAATAACTAATTAACTTTATTGCGCTATACAGTAGTCAACATTTGAAGTTGATCAAACCTTTCTTTAAAGTTGTCCTAAAACCTGTTCTGCAAGTTTGAAACCCTCACAAGACTGTCCATATAAAAGAGCAAGAAATTCACACCTTTATCTCGACCCCCACAAGCTATACAGAACTACCCCAAACCCCAACCCCCTCCATCTGAACTGAATTTGGTCTTTTTTTGGGCTGTGAGGAACGGTGTGTTGTCATGTTACTGTTAAAAACATTCCTGCACTCACAGCAGCCGTTATCTTTTTATTCATTATTTTCCCGCAGCCCATATTATTATTTTCACTAGACCAAAATAATAACAAATTATCAATTGATAATTAATCATTATTTTTGTGAAAATCATTGTTATGCTATTTGTGAATGTAGGTGTTTGCGGAAGGCTTTAAGACCAAGCGGAATCCTCTGCCAGCTGCTCCCGCTTCACAGCGAGCGGGACTCGAGCAGACTGACCCAACATTTGGCAAGGCAGGATAACATTCAGTCTGTCTGAAGAAAGACGTATTTCATTGTAAGTTAATGCTGTTAAATAGAGAGTAAAGAAAAAAAAAACATTAGTGTAGGCTATTCCTAAACTTGGAGCTCATTATATTGAAGTACAAATCCAAACACCAGAAGCAACCTACACTCTCAGTGTTCTTTCACTGAAAAGTATGCATTTTATTTATTTATTCACAGGCTATATGGTTGAAATATAGTAATATTTTAGTTGAAAACTTTAAGTGCCATTGTTTAAAAAAAGGCATCATAGAAATGTTTCATAGACCTTCAGTTGTCATGCTTTAAAATCCCATGCCATTTGTAATTTCACTGTATTTTCACCTCCTAAATTATCACCCCAATTCTATAATGGTAAAATTTATTCAGGCCGATTTTTTATGACATTATTTATTTTTATTTTTAGAATAGGCTAATTGTAGCCTACATAAATGGATGAATCAAAACAAATATAACTTTTTAACTGCAGGCAGATATAGGCCTATATTATTGTACATTACAAATATTTGGATCGTCCCTTATTTTATTAAAGAATAAATACTTATTTTCTTCAAGAATAAACATTATAAATAAATAATAAAAAAAAGAACCTCTATTAGCCCTTATTTGTAGGTTGTAGGAGATATGTGAGTGATTCATAGATGTAAAAAAAGAAAAAAGTGAGTGCTTGGTTTCAGAAAACGGATACAGCTCGTAAAAAAATGCTATGATGAAAAAGTCATGCTAACTTATTAATTCATAGAAATAATTTAAGCAGTTAAAACCTTTTTATACTAGATTCAATTTGAATTTCAATACTATTAAACTGACTTTAAAATCTCAAGGAGTTTATAAGTTGAAACGGTAAAATGTCACATTGCATGTTAAATAGCCTAAATGAACTTGTATCTTGTATAGTATCTGAAGACCTTGATTGCATGTTAACATAAAACTAACAATATAATTTGAGTAAAAAAAAAAAAAAAAAAAAGAACAATTCCTGTATAAAATGTGACAGCAACCTTTATATCAAACATTTTGAAATCTTCCACAGTTGAGCAACGCGAGAGGCAGATTGAGCGCGCGGAGTGAATGTGATGCACAAAGTCATTTTTAGATGCAATGGAAAAATAAAGCTGGATAAAAACATACACGAAAACATGCTTAAAAATAAATTAAGTTTGTGAGAGTTGCATTTTATTACATTCAGAAATAATAATGGCTGGCCTAATAATGTTATAATGTACCAACAGGATATTTTTAGTTCCCTTCACTTTACAACAAATCCTTTAAATTTAACAAATTTATCAGAACAGAACAAGAATTACAAATATATAATTCTAATGGATAAATATAATTGCAGTATATAATAATATAGACTTATAAACAACAACAAAAATAATAATAATTAAAAATAATTTAAAGTGATACATAAGGTTGGGCTTATCTCTCTCATTCCGGACAAATCCAAACATGTTGCCCATTTGAAGCTAAACTCTTATTCATTAGGTAAAATAGGCTTTGGATTTCACACGTGTTTCAGTATCGACGAAAAAAAAAAATCATAATTAGCAAAATTATGCCAAAGTGGACCGCTGCTCGCGCCGCATGGCTCGGTGAATGACTGCTGTTTCCAATGAATATGTGTGCGTGAGACACCAGTGTGATCAAAGTCACAATTCACAATATTGGTCACACAGTAAAGGCATAATCAAAAATGCAAAGTGTTAGCAGTTTGAAAAATCAAGAATAATAACAGAGTTAATAAGAATTATTTGTAAATGCTTGCCCGTTCTCATTTCGCTCTGCAAATGGAAGCTGAAGATTATTATTATTATATTTTTTTTTTAACCAAGAATGAACCGAAATGAAAACATTTTAATCCATATATATATATATATATATATAATGACTGTTTAATAACAATAGCATGCATAATATATATATATATATATAATGACTGTTTAATAACAATAGCATGCATAAGAGACTTTGTGTAAAGGTCTGATTAATTTTTTGATGAGTAGACTGTAGCCTAAGACTATACTATTTTTTTAAATGTTTTTTAAGGATGTTATAATGTATATTATAATGTTGTTGTTTTACGTCTTCCTTTCATTTTACAATTACATTCAGTTCGCAATCCGTCCCTTTGCGCCACCTGGCAGTAGTTTCGCGAATGATTTTAACATCATCCGGTCTGGAGCGAACGCTGGCGCTGTTAGCAGCCGCTGCTCTGAGGAACTTTGAACGATATTAACGTTCTAACTTTTAGACTACGTTTTTATTTCACTGTGTTTTATTCACCTGCCTGAAATACATACATTTTTTGGATGTTTGTGCACGATTTTGGATTCACCAAGATTCACTGAGATTTTGCTGTTACCTGACCTGAGACTGTTGCCGGCATTGCTGGATTCCTGCTCACCTGTCGATTTGGTTCGAGGCTGCCGGACTTTTCTTCTATCTTCCTTCAGCTGCGGCAATGATGATCGTTAAACTGACTATCTGGATTTCAATTGTGTGGATTGTCCTTTGCTCAATCTTTCATCCTGTGTATCCGCTCTATCAATACTCGGTAGCGGAATTGTTGTTGCAGCTACGCGTGCACTACGGCGAGCCTCCGTCTGCTTTAAACCTACATCAGGATATTGCTTTTACACCACGCCGAAAATATGTTCATCGTGGATCTCGCCGGAGTTTTAAGGTTGTCTCTCCAAGTGGAATTCCTTCCATTTGGTCCACGAGCCATCGTCCTCCAAGGAAACATGTTCGGACTATTGATCACAGTGTCTTAGTCAAGCCAACTAAGACGATCACTTTTATCGATGGTAAGAACGATCTTTCATTTGGATTATGGAATATTCGACCAATCTCTGATAAAGGTCCTTTCGTGAATGATCTGCTTTTTGATCGTAAGTTCGACTTTCTATGTCTGACTGAGACTTGGCAAAAAAGTAATGACTTTTATCATTTGAACTATTCTGTTCCTCCTGGATATGCTTTTATCTGTAAACCACGCACTGTTGGCCGGGGCGGGGGGCTTGCAGTACTATATAAGGAAAAATGGAAAGTTACAACTCTTCCTGAAACTGACTATACTTCCTTTGAATCTGTTGCTTTGCAAATCAATGGATTTGTACCAACTATCATAGCTATTGTTTACAGGCCTCCGAAGGCCAATTCTGTATTCCAACAGGAATTTTCAACATTTTTAACTTCTCTTTGTTCATTGTCTCCAAACGTGGTTTTGGTTGGTGATTTTAATATCCATGTGGATAATACAGAAAATTCATGTTCTAGAGAGTTTTTATCATGCCTAGATAGTTTTGGACTACAGCAATTTATCAATGTCCCAACTCATTCAAAAGGTCATACTCTAGATTTAGTCTGCTGTTCAGGTGTGATTCCTGGAAATTGCACTACTTCTGACTTATCACTGTCAGACCACTTGCTGGTGTCTTTTAATGTTTCTTTATCTGTGTTCAAGCCTAATTTGAGTCGTACAATCACATTTCGTAATATTAAGAACATTGATCCCTCAATCCTTGGGGAATGTTTGTCCACACTTTCCCACAAAGACCATTCAGGGAATCTTGAAGATTTAATCCAGCATTATAATGACAATCTTCAAATGATCCTCGACACTTGTGCTCCACTGAAAACCAGGAATGTTTCGTTTGTCAACTCTGCACCCTGGTTTACATCGGATCTTCGTCTGCTAAAAGTCAAAGGGCGTCGATTAGAACGCTTGTACTCCAAGACTGGACTTGTAGTTCATAAAGATTTGTATGCTGATCACATGCAAGTTTATAAGACTGCTCTTTCCACAGCGAAATCAGATTATTATGCAGGTTTAATTGGATCTGGTGTAGGAAACCAAAAATCTTTATTCTCTGTGATTAACACTATTTTAAACCCACCTGAGTGTTCTAACGGGGATATAAACTCTACAGAATTGTGTGAAGCATTTATGCTCTTTTTTAATAAGAAAATTAAACACATCCATCAGCAATTGGTTTCACCAAACCCTGATTGGAACAAAACTCATTCTAGCTTTGCGCCATCTCCCTTATTTTCATTTTCTGTTTTTAAAATTCCAACAGTTGAGGACATTTGTTCCATTGTACAAAAATCTAAATCTGTCACCTGTCAATTGGATCCATTACCGACTCACTTGGTTAAAGCTGGTTTATCATTTCTTTCCTCTTTAATCACTGATATTATGCATGCATCACTTCTTACTGGCACTGTCCCTACTGCACTTAAAACTGCTGTTATAACGCCTATTCTTAAGAAACCTGGGACAGACACAAAGAATTTTGCTAATTTTCAACCTATTTCAAATCTACCGTTTCTGTCAAAAATCCTGGAAAAATTGTTGCTCATCAGCTCCGCGAACATCTCTCTTGCAATAGTTTATATGAGCAGTTACAATCAGGGTTTCGTGCTTTTCACAGTGTTGAAACTGCACTTGTAAAGATTTCTAATGATCTATTACTAGCGGCTGATGCTGGTCTTCTATCAATACTTATACTTCTTGACCTTAGTGCAGCATTTGACACCATTTCACATCCCATACTTTTGAGCAGGCTGGAATCTATTGGAATTACTGGTATGGCTTTAAGCTGGTTTGGTTCTTATCTTACAGATCGCATTCAATTTGTACAACTTAAACAGTTTAAATCAAAACCCACTTATGTTGTCACTGGTGTTCCCCAGGGCTCTGTTTTAGGACCTCTTCTGTTTATTATTTATCTTTTACCTATTGGCAGCATTTTTAGGAAATATGATATCCACTTTCATTGTTATGCTGACGACACCCAACTTTACCTGTCTTCTAAACCTTCTTCTAAGTTTCCCTCTTCTGCTCTTGGTGAGTGCCTAAGTGAATTAAAAGATTAGTTTTCAAGTAATTTTCTACAATTGAACAGCAGTAAAACAGAAATTCTTCTTGTTGGTTCAAAAAATACAATAAGTAAGTCGAATATTTCTTCTCTGGAAATAAATAATTGTTCTGTTCCTCTATCGAATCAGGTCAAAAGTTTAGGTGTCATTTTTGACACAACTTTGTCTTTTGAATCTCACATAAATAGTGTTACCCGTTCTGCATTTTTCCATATTCGCAATATAAGTCGTCTGCGCCCTGTCCTTTCACTCAGGAGTACTGCTACGCTTGTGCATGCTCTTGTAACATCAAGAATCGACTATTGTAATGCTTTGTTTTATGGGCTTCCTTCCAAATCTCTTCATAAATTACAGTTAGTACAGAATGCTGCAGCTCGAGTCATTACCAAAAACTTCCACTTTTGAACACATTTCTCCTGTTTTACAGAAGCTGCATTGGCTCCCGGTTAAATTCCGTGTGAATTTTAAAATTTTACTTTTAACTTACAAAGCACTTAACAATTTGGCTCCTTCATATCTCCATGATCTTCTTCATATACACACTCCTTCCCGCACTCTAAGATCTGCTTCTGCACTTACACTTGTTCAGCCACGCACTCGGACAACTTCTCTGGGGTCACGAGCTTTTGGCTTTGCTGCTCCCCATTTATGGAACTCTCTTCCTGTAGAAGTTCGCAACAGTTCTAGTCTCTCAGTTTTTTAAATCTCGTCTTAAAACATATCTGTTTAGGCAGGCTTTTATGTGATTCAATGTTTGTTGTTGTACTGGTTTGATTGAGTAATGTCTTTTTTAATGAATTGTGTAAGGTGTCCTTGAGTGCCATGAAAGGCGCCTTTAAATAAAATGTATTATTATTATTATTTATTTTTTGGCTGCAAGGAACACTGTGTTGTCATGTTACTGGGGTGAAACATGCCTGCACTCACAGCAGCCTTACTCTTTTTATTCATTATTTTCCCGTAGCCCATATTATAATTATCATTAGACCAAAATAATAACAAATTCTCAATTGATAATCAATCATTATTTTTGAGAAAATCGTAGACGTTTGTGAATGTAGACGTTTGAGGCAGGCTTTAAGACCAAGCGGAATCCTCTGTCAGCTCTAACTGACCCAGCTTCACCGTCCACGTTTGGATTTTATAAAATCAGTTTGAGGCGAATACAACTCATTGATCATGAGCCCAACATTTAGCAAGGCGGGAAAACATTCAGTCTACAGTAGGTAGACATCCAAAATGGGTAATACCGCCGCGCGTACCGCCGCCGCAGGGCCGCGGCGTTAACTGCAATTCAGTCGCGTGTTAAAATCATTCGCGAAACTACCGCCAGGTGGCGCAAAGGGACGGATTGCGAACTGAATGTAATTGTAAAATGAAAGGAAGACGTTAAACAACAATAACATTATAATATACATTATAACATCCTTAAAAGCCATTAAAAAAATAGGATAGTCTTAGGCTACAGTCTACTCATCAAAAAAAATAAAAAGAAAGACCTTTACACAAGGGCTCTTATGCATGCTATTGTTATTAAACAGTCATTACATACATACATACATACATACATATACATATATACACACACACACATATATATATATATATATATATATATATACATATATATATATATATATGGATTAAAAGCTAAATGTTTTCATTTCAGTTCATTCTTGGTAAATATATATATATATATATATAGATATATATATATATATATATATATATATATATAAAATCTTCAGGTTCCATTTGCAGAGCGAAATGAGAACGGTCCAGCATTTACAAATAATTCTTATTCACTATTCACTCTGTTATTATTCTTGATTTTTCAAACTGCTAACACTTTGCATTTTTGAATTATGCCTTTACTGTGTGACCAAAAATTGTGAATTGTGACTTTGATCGCGCTGGTGCCTCACTCGTACAATAGTCATTGGAAACAGCAGTCGTTCACCAACCATGCGGCGCGAGCAGCAGTCCACTTTGGCATATTTTTGCTCATTATGATTTTTTTTTCCGTCGATACTGAAACACGTGTGAAATCCAAAGCCTGTTTTCCCTAATCAATAAGAGTTTAGCTTCAAATGGGCCACATGTTTGGATTTGTCCGGAATGAGAGAGATAACCCCAACCTTACCTTGTGTATTGCTTTAAATTATTTTAAATTATTATTATTTATTTTAATTTTTTTGTTTATAAGCCTCTATTATTATATACTGCAATTATATTTATCCAATAGAATTATATATTTGTAATTCTTGTTCTGTTCTGATAAATTTGTTGAATTTAAAGGATTTGTTGTAAAGTGAAGGGAACTAAAAATATCCTGTTATTAGCCTATAGCATTATAAGGCCTGCCGTTATTATTTCTGAATGTAATAAAATGCAACTCTCACAAACTTAATTTTTTTAGCGTGTTTTCGTGTATGTTTTTATCCAGCTTTATTTTTCCATTGCATCTGAAAATGACTTTGTTCATCACATTCACTCCGCGCTCAATCTGCCTCTCGCGTTGTTCAGCTGTGGACGATTTCAAAATATTTGATATAAAGGTTGCTGTCACATTTTATACAGGAATTTCATTTAAAAAAAAAAAAAAAAAGTAAAAAAATCTAAATATATTGTTAGTTTTATGCTAACATGCAATCAAGGTCTTCAGATACGATATAAGACACATAAGTTCATTTAGGCTATTTAACATGCACTGTGATATTTTACCATTTCAACTTATAAACTCCTTGAGATTTTAAAGTCAGCTTAATAGTATTGAAGTTCAAGTTGAATCTAGTATAAAAAAGGTTTTAATTGCTTAAATTATTTCTATGAATTAATAAGTTAGCATGACTTTTTCATCATAGCATTTTTTTACGAGCTGTTTTCGTTTTCTGAAACCAAGCACCCACTTTTTTCTTTTTTTAAATCTATTAGGACTCGCATATCTCCTACAGCCTACAAATAAGGGCTAATAGAGGTTCTTTCTTTTATTATTTATTTATAATGTTTATTCTTGAATAAAATAAGTATTTATTCTTTAATAAAATAAGGGAGAGAATTAGGGACGATCCAAATATTTGTAATGTACAATAATATAGGCCTATATCTGCCTGCAGTTAAAAAGTTATATTTGTTCTGATTCACCCATTTATGTAGGATACAATTATTCTAAAAATAAAAATAAATAATGTCATAAAAAACGCCATCGGCCTGAATAAATTTTACCATTATAGAATTGGGGTAGTAATTTAGGAGATGAAAATACAGTGAAATTACAAATGGCATGGGATTTTAAAGTATGACAACTGAAGGTCTATAAAACGTTTCTATGATGCAGTTTTTTAAACAATGGCACTTAAAGTTTTCAACTAAAATATTATTTCAACCACATAGCCTATGAATAAATAAAATGCATACTTTTCAATGAAAGAACACTGAGAGTGTAGGTTGCTTCTGGTGTTTGGATTTGTACTTCAATATAATGAGATCCAAGTTTAAGAATAGCCTACACTAGTTTTTTTTTTTTTTACTCTCTATTTAACAGCATTAGCTCAATGAAATACGTCTTCCTTCAGGTAGACTGAATGTTTTCCCATTTTGCTAAATGTTGGGCTCATGATCAATGAGTTGTATTCGCCTCAAACTGATTTAGTAAAATCAAACCGTGGACGGTGAAGCTGGGTCAGCTAGAGCTTGCGCTCTCTGTGAAGGTCTTAAAGCCTTCCTCAAACGCCTACGTTCACAAATAACATGATTTTCGCAAAAATAATGATTAATTATCAATTGATAATTTGTTATTATTTTGGTCTAGTGAAAATAATAATAAGGGCTCCGAGAAAATAATGAATAAAAAGTGTAGGGGCTGCTGTGAGTGCAGGCATGTTTCAACCCAGTAACAACACACCGTTCCTCACGGCCAAAAAACAGACCGAATTCAGTTCATCTGGAGGGGGCTGGGGGTAGTTCTGTATAGCTTGTGGGGGTCGAGATAAAGGTGTGAATTTCTTGCTCTTTCATATGGACAGTCTTATGAGGGTATCAGACTTGCAGAACAGGTTTTAGGACAACTTTAAAGAAAGGTTTGATACACTTCAAATGTTGACTACTGTATAGCGCAATAAAGTTTATTAGTTATTATAACTTAATTTCAGAGGAAGTGCCTTAACTCCAAAAAAAAAAAAAAATAATAATAATAAATAAATAAAATAAAATAAAAAGATGCAAACTGTTGCATTAGGACTGGGCGATAGGCCTTATGGCCTAAAAAAAAAAATCCCCGATTTTTTTTTCACAAAACAATCCGTTTTACAATTTAAATTGATTTTTTTTTTTGCCTCCCTACTTAAAATCAATATTCAGATGACAACGAAATTGTTCAAGACAAGTTTTAATATAATTCTTTATCATTTACCAGTCAAATTTATAACTGAGACAAGATGATTAATAAAAAGCAGTAACGTTATTACCTTAGTGCTGCAAAGACCTTTATTTATTTATTTATTTTTAATACTAGCCCATCATGCAATCATACAATTTCCCTCCGCGCTCGAGCATTTAATAATCAAGCCGCTCCGGCGCTAACTGATACCAGAAACACTGCTCCGCACTTGCTCCGTGGATAAAGTTGAAATGTTATTTTCATAATGTAGCCTATAAAAATTAAATAAAAATAAATAAATAAATAAATAAATAAAATTACAGGACAGTTTCAAAGGGGATTAGGCTATTATGTGCAAACTTTTTTTTTCCTACCAAACGCCAAACTAATAACATTGTCCACATATAAAGGTATAATTGCTGCTTTCTGCTGTGCAAATTTTGGTTTGTATTGAAAATAACAGTACATTTTCGGCTATTTTATCTACAGATCGATGAATTTCTTACAGATTTCTGCTCATTCAGAATAAGATACAGATGAAGTACTGTAAGACTACATTTGTTTGAATGCATTATTGCGACAGCGATTGCGTGTGAATGTGCTGTATCTGTTTAAATCATGCTTTAACCCGAAAATAATCAGTAAAAGGAACAGACAAACTCCTTGAGAACTATAACGCTCGACTATTGCCGTCATTATACGGAGAGATTATGTGTATCAAGCTATAGCTAAATATGTTTATCGTGTGATTTCTTGCTAAATATGCAGTTATATTACGGGCCATTGGTATGACTTGTACTCGTGATGGAGCGGTGCTGGAGCGAGTGAAAACCACGACGCTCCGACTTTTAAAAAATCGCTCCAGTCAAAATCACTCGGCTCCGCTCATACTCTGCTCGGCAGCATGTCTCAGACGCGTGGGGAGGGTTGAGCCCAGTCAGAACTACGAGCCCTGAGTGGAGCGTCGGCCGTTTTATTTTGTTGCGTCCATACAATATTTTTTTAGAGTGTGAAATATAAATTTTCACAGAATGTAGCGTATTCATAAACAATAGGCCTATATTAAACCATCTCTTTAAGTTTTTCTAAAACCCAAACAGAGTCCAGACATCAGTAAAGTATCTGTCTATAAACATGTTTTTATAGGTGACAAAAAAACACCCAGAGTTTTTGGGAGACATTATATTTTGTAGACTTTATGTGATTTAAAATGCACAAACCAGAAGCACAATATCTGCAGAGAAGGGTTGGCCATTCTCAAAACATAAAATATCAATTTATTTAAATTTTTGTTTTTGTGTTTCAGAGGGAAAATCATTGTTAAGGCATCTCTCCATTACAGACCGTTCTGAAAGAAGAATTTACACAAACGCATATAAAATGCTTTAAAAACTTTAACAGAGATGTCTAGAGGGTATTTAATAGATCTGCCTCCCACGTAAGATTTTTCTAGTTACTAGTCGGTCATTTGTCATTATTCAACTAATCGCAGGTTTATATTAAATTTACATCTATAATCCATAATGAGCCTTAATATATTCCGTGCTCAAGAACATGCATTAAGTTTGCCACAAAGCACAGGCAGAAGTAGCCTAATAATTGTGAAAAAAGAGACATTTTAATTATTTATTAATAAACTAATGTTTTCTTGTCGGCTGCAAGATGAAATTCACAGTGCTGACTCTCTCCACATGAACGCGGCTTAAGAGAGAAATTAAACCTTCACAGATTACATAATGCTTTCGTTTTGAATTGATTCGTTTAAAAGACATTTCAAGCTTTCTGTAGATATATTTCTCATGTATGTGAGACACCCAGATTTTCAGTTATTTCATTATAAGGGAAATTAATAATTTAATAATAATTTTCGCACAAACACTTGAATATGAATAATAATTCACATTTTCCATATGCATTACAAGGTAATTTTTTTTTACATGCAATTATCCAAAATAAAACCAAACAAGATTTTTAATGAAGATAAAATGTAGACAAATAAGAATAAATGCTGCACGTGCACTCAGCATCATGCGCGCCGAGCAAATCTTGCACTCTTACATTTTACAGAATATTGTACAAACCTGCATTTAAATGCGGCTGCAATTTATTTATTTCATTTATTTATTTATTTTTTACTTAAATTATATGAAAGCAAGTAAAGAAGACTCCATTTAAAATCACTGAAGTTGTCAATTAATGAAGCTCTTTTTCACATCGTGTGCATTTTGTTGATTAATGACTTGAGTTTAATCATGAGGACGTTTTATTAATCAGTCCATTCTTTAGAGTTTCAGTGATTTAGCTAAATCGTGCAGGTTTAATTTATTTGTTTCTTGTTTTAATTAGGCCTAAATAATGGGAGCGAAATTATACAGTCCCTCACGTTTTACTAAGATAAAGAAAATTATTTATAAAACACGCAAGCCTAGCTCACAATAGGCTACCACTTTTAATGCTCCGATGCAAAGTAAACCACAATTTCTTTGGAATAATATAACACACAATTCATATTATATAAATAATACTGCACACTATTTAAATGTGTCAAATCTAAAATATGGTGTAGAGAAAATATAAGCACAGGCTCATAGGCTTCACATTTATCCTGCTTGAATTCGTTCTAACGCACATATCTTCATAAGGACTAAACTTTCCTCTGTGAATATTAAATATTTTAACTAGCCTAAAGTGTTTTCCTTTCATTTTTCCCGACTGCAGTCAAATATAACAAAACGGTGAGGCAAAGCTGATGTCTATTCACGAAAATGTGCTGTGATGCGCTTGTTTGAAAACTTGTGATTAAAGCGCCACTCAGCGGTCAAAAGCTGCAAATGCACTTTGCAGACGCCGCGGTGGCGGTACGAGCGGCAGTAGAAGTAACGTTTTGGATGTCCACCTACTGTATATGGAGAAAGACGTATTTCATTGAGCTAATGCTGTTAAATAGAGATTAAAAACAAAAAAAAACACTGTAGGCTATTCTTAAACTTGGATCTCATTATATTGAAGTACAAATCCAAACACCAGAAGCAACCTACACTCTAAGTGTTTTTTCATTGAAAAGTATGCATTTTATTTATTCACAGGCTATATGGTTGAAAAAATATTTACGTTGAAAACTTTAAGTGCCATTGTTTAATGCATCATAGAAACGTTTCATAGACCTTCAGTTGTTATGCTTTAAAATCCAATGGACAGACATAGGCCTATATTATTGTACATTACAAATATTTGGATCGTCCCTTATTTTCTTAAAGAGTAAATACTTATTTTCTTCAAGAATAAACATTATAAATAAAGAATAAAATAAAGAACCTCTATTAGCCCTTATTTTCCATTTCTGAAGTTAATTTGCAACTCTAATAATGATGTGACTCCCCTGACAGTGGCACGTTCCTCAAAAAAAATTAAAATAAAAAATAAAATGAAACCTTGTTAGAGCTATGTGAGCGATTAATAGATTTAAAAAAAGAAAAAAGTGTGTGCTTGGTTTCCAAAATGGAAAACGAATACAGCTCGTAAAAAATGATATGATGAAAAAGTCATGATAACATATTAATTCATAGAAATAATTTAAGCAATTAAAACCTTTTTTTAAATACCATATTCAACTTAAATTTCAATACTATTAAACTGACTTTAATCTTAAGAAGGTTATAAGTTGAAATGGTAAAATGTCAGAGTGCATGTTATATAGTCTAAATGAACCTGTATCTTGTTTAGTATCCGAAGATCTTGATTGCATGTTAGCATAAAACTAACAATATATTTTGACTTTTTTTTAATGAACAATTCATTTAAATAAAATCAGAAATAAAAACTTAAATCAAAAAATTTGAAATCGTCCACAGCTAAACATCACGGGAGGCAGTTTGAGAGCGCGGAGTGAATGCGCATGCACGAAGTCATTTTCGGATGCAATGGAGAAATAAAGCTGGATAAAATTATAGCTACACGAAACTTGTAAATAGTTAACAACATAGCCTAGATTAGGCCCATACTCTGATCCTAAATATATAATGTAAATTTGTTAACCCACAATAACACATTTTAACCGATTAATCGCCTATTTTCGTTTGCTGCTTTTTTTTTTAAACATGCTAAAAAAATTAATTCAATTCGTGAGAGTTGCATTTTATTACATTCAGAAATAATAACGGCAGGCCTAATAATGCTATAGGCTAATGTACCAACAGGATATTTTTAGTTCCCTTCACTTTACAAAAAATCCTTTAAAGGCTTATAAACAAAACAAAAATAATACAAATAATTTAAAGCATACATAAGGTTGGGCTTATCTCTCTCATTCGGGACAAATCCAAACATGTTGCCCATTTGAAGCTAAACTCTTATTCATGAGGTAAAATAGGCTTTGGATTTCACACGTGTTTCAGTATCTACGCAAAAAAAAAAAAATCATAATGAGCAAAAATATGTCAGTGGACCGCTGCTCGCGCCGCATGGCTCGGTGAACGACTGCTGTTTCCAATGAATATGTGCACGTGAGGCACCAGCGCGATCAAAATCACAATTCACAATTTTTGGTCACTCAGTAAAGGCATAATTCAAAAATGCAAAGTGTTAGCAGTTTGAAAAATCAAGAATAATAACAGAGTGAATAAGAATTATTTGTAAATGCTGCACTGTTCTCATTTCGCTCTGCAAATGGAACCTGAAGATTATTATTATTTTTTTTTTAACCAAGAATGAACCTAAATGAAAACATTCAGCTTTTAATCCGTGTATATATATATATATATATATATATATATATATATATATATATATATATATATATATATATATATATATATGCCTATATATGTAATGACTGTTCAATAACAATAGCATGAATAAGAGCCTTTGTGTAAAGGTCTTTCTTTAAATTTTGGATGAGTAGACTGTAGCCTAAGACTATCCTATTTTTTAATGGCTTTTAAGGATGTTATAATGTATATTATAATGTTATTGTTGTTTTACATCTTTCTTTCATTTTACAATTACATTCATTTCGCAATCCGTCCCTTTGCACCAGCTGGCGGTAGTTTCGCGAATGATTTTAACACGCGACTGACTTGCAGTTAACGCCTCGGCGGTAATACCCATTTTGGTTGTCAACCTACTGTAGCTAGCCATAATATAATATATAACTTTTTGCAATATATTTTCTTTGGAATATGAAAAACATCCCACTTTGTATTTTGCAATATTTAACCCTCTGAAGTCGATTAATGCGTATACGCGTTTTGGGGTATTTTCTCCTGATAACCCCGAAAAGAACTTAAATTACACTTTCAGTTTTGATCGTACAGATAAGAGCAATACATCAATCGAATCTGTAAAGGGTCTACTTTTTCTTGTATACAGACATAATAACAACAAAACTTTGTGCACTTATAAAATAAAGATAACAAACCAGGAGTGCTGTCTGCAGCCTTTGTCTGCGCTGATCTTCAGTTACAAACGCGTCATTAAAATGAACTGTAACTCAGTGAATACTCAACGTAGAGACATAGAAAGCCTGGCATGTCTACTTTTAAACTAAACAATTGCTGCCGAAAACAAATATTTTGTGATAAAGTAATCCATATGAAAACAACGCAATGTCCGTTGTTCACGTCTCCCTTCATTATCTTCTAATGCGAGCGCGCTATTCAAATTATAATGTTTCACTAAAGCGCGTGGCTTGAATACGCCCACACAACAGAAGACAACGCAGCGAGACTGTTCTTCAAGGTTTTTTTTTATTTTACTGTTTGCTTCTCGATGAGAGGAATAAGACATAATTCACCCCAAAAAGATGTGATGCGGTTGAGGATTAGAGATTTGGATTTCCTCAGAAAAAAAGAATGAAGCACTTTATTCAGCAGAGATCATAAACATGAGTAAGTCTCTTTTTATTGATTTATATACTTGTACTGGTTTTCACACAATCTGTAAACATTTTACTAGTTAGACTTTTTCCAAAGACTTTTTCCAAACTATAATTCCTGACTAAATGTATAATCAAGTGAAATATCATGAAGTTTCAATAACAATATACACTACTATACCATTCAAAAGCTTGATGTAAATAATATAAATGTACTAATAAATGTAACCGTAACAAATGTAATAAACAATGCTGTTTTTTCAAATTTATCCCCCCTAAAAACCTGAAAAAATATTCTCAGCTCTTTTCAACATTAATAATAATAATAATAATGATAATAATAACAATAAATGTATTTTTTGTAGAAATAAGATTGTTAAAAGGATTTCTGAAGGATTGTGTGACTGGAGTAATGATGCAAAAAATTCAGTTTGAAAGTCAGCTTTGATTGTTCCTAATAAACTGTTTAACTGCACTCACAAGTAAATATTAAATTATGCTGTGGGATAATTAAATATATTCTAAATAAACTACAAACATATAAAATTATATACATTTATTTTGTCCTCACATTCTTTCTTGTAACTCATCCCTCTCAGTGACACAGCTGACTGAATGGCTCATTATGCAGCTCATTATGCAGGCCTTTGTCTTCTCAGGTGTGAATTCATGATAGTTGACGCCTACTCGCATATGACTTTTTACCAACAAAAAGTGTCTTAGAAAATTTAAATCAATATATTGTTTTCTGTAAGTGAGTAAACAAGATGATTTTCACATCATTTAGAAAAAAAAATTCTAGGCAACAAGCTCCAGTTCTCAAAAGTCCCGGGAACCAATTTTCTGTATGTGTTTTTATTGCCTTATTCAAGTGATTTAACATTTTTAGTTTTCACTAACCACGCATAACATTTTTTTCTCAAAAACACAATCATGTACATACATGCTGCTCACATATTATTATAGCCTAGTTTGTGCTGATTACAGTGAGATTAAACTTTAGCCATTTAGATATTTATAAGAAACTGAAAAAGGCACAAATGTCAGGGCATGACAAAACTTCTTCAGGCCCCAAAAATACCCTTAGACTCCAGAGGGTTAAGTTATTTATATTGTTTTATGGGTTATTAAGTTGATGTATTGTATAGCTTTTCCAACCTACTGCTCAATTTTTATACTTTTGACGGGGAGACAACTCAGAAGTAGTCAATTCAGCAAGAGACCTCCTAAATTTGCTCACAAATGCAATACCTTCCCCTGGTCCTGTTGGGCCCAGTGCCCAACATCAAACTGGCCCAGAGACTCCAAGGTGTTGTCTAGTTTCCCAACAAATAACACACACACAGAGATTAACATGTATAAAATAATGTGATGCATCTTCTGAACACGGCATGTCATTCTAGCAGACAGGAAAGGAGTCAGGAAAGAGGGAGAGATGGCCGACCCAGTGTCCACACAGAAATGACAAGGTCCTTCACTATATTTGGTTTCTTTGTCAGACTGACTCGTCCCTTACATTAATCAATTTAAATTCTCAAACTATAGCTAGTGAGATATACTTGTATTGTGTAATATCAAATTAAAAAATTATCATCACAGGTCTTTTCTTGCCCTTTTTGGAGCCAGGGGAAAGCGCCGGCACGTTCAAGGGCCTTCCAACCACTTCACACCAGTCAAAGAGATAGAAGTTACATTTTATCTCTTACCCAAGATTGTTGAGCACACTCCCAAAGGCAGTGAAGAAGTTTTCCATCTGCAAGCTGGTTTGGGACGCAGGTCCACGCTGATACCAGGGAACTACACCCATGATGAGGTGAGGCAACATTTTTTTTTGGTCATATAATATTTTAATATAGTCCACTATCAAAACCAATGTTCTTTTGTCAATATGATGGTATGATTTATATTACTCTTGAAGGTATGTTCAACCATCAAAGATCTTTATCCAAAACTGGAAAGTGTGTCTGGGGGCTGGCTGATTTACAAAGGAGCAGGTACATAGAACTTACCCATGGCCAATCTAATCTTGGTATAAAATCATTTGAATCAATATCTTGAGTGATGAGCTTTCTGTAGATATATTTATCATGTATGTGAGACGCCACAATTTTAAGTTAATTCATAATCAAGAAAAATTTCAAGTGATCAAGAGGGGCGCCTCCCTGTCCTGCATGCGCATTAATAATTTTCGCACAAACACTTGAATATGAATAATAATTCCCATTTTGCATATGCATTACAACGTAAATTATTTTTTACATGCAAATTATCCAAAATAAAACCAAACAAGATTTGTAATGAAGATAAAACAAATAAGAATAAATTGCTGGCGCGTGCACTCAGCATGACTCGCGCCGCGCAAATCTTGCACGCAGACAAATTTACACACCTGCATTTAAATGCGGCTGCAATTTTATTTTTTTTACTTAAATTATATGACAGCAAGTAAAGAAGGATCCCTTTAAAATTACTGAAGTTGTCAATTAATGAAGCTCTTATTTACATTTTGTGTAATTTTTTTGATTATAATGAGAGAACTTAAGTTTAAACATGAGAATGTTTTATTAATTCCGTCCATTCTTTAGACTTTCAATGATTTAGCTAAATTGTGCAGGTTTAATTTATTATTCGGTTCTTGTTTAATTAGGCCTAAATAATGGGAACGAAATTATACAGTGCCTCACGTTTTACTAAGAAAATAATTTATAAAACACGCAACAATTTCTTAATCAGTCTACAGACAAATATATTTTCCCAAGAAGTTGTCTGTCAAAATAAAGGACAGGTAACGAATAACAAAAATGCATGTTGTTTTTTTAAAGGAATTTTAAAATATAAATTAAAATATAGGCCTAATATATGAGAATATTGACATTTTGCAAATAAATCCATGTAGCCAAGCTCACTAAAATAGGCTACCACTTTTAATGCTACGATGCAAAGTAAACCACAATTTATTTTGAATAATATAACCACATAATTCATATTATATAAATAATACTGCACACCTATTAAATGTGTTAAATCTAAAAATATGGTGTAATACTGTGTAGCTTAGAGAAAATATAAGCACAGGCACAGGCTTGACATTTATCCTGTTTGAATTCGTTCTAAGAAATGCACATAACTTCACATAACTTTCATCTGTGAATATTAAATATTTTAACTATAGTGTTTTTTTTTTTTCATTTTTCCCTGACTGCACAGCCGTCAAATGTAACACATCAGCGAGGCAAATCTGTCGTCTATTTGCGAAAATGTGCTTTGATGCGCTTGTTTGAAAACTTGTGATTTAAGCGCCACTCAGTGGTCAAAAGCTGCAAATGCACTTTGCAGACGCTGCGGTGGCGGTACGAGCGGCGGTAGAAGTAACGTTTTGGATGACCACCTACTGTATTTCGATCTATGTGACTTCTGTATGGGACATTGGTAACCATAGTAACATACAGTTACAGTTGAATAGGAATACAGAGTGAGACTGTTACAGTAAACATTTCCAATTTACTAAGCTTGGCCTGAAGTGTATCAGAGCGGGTATTAACCATTTTTTCACAGAACACAACATAGTAAATGATAAAGACTTCAAATCCAGCAATGCCGTCTTTGCTGCGGTACAGGTAAAAGCGCTACAGGAAAAAATGGAAAAGACACCAGAAAGAAAATAAAAAATTCACCTGCGCTCTCCCCATTCACACACATTGGGCTTGTACGGAAAGTTTGGTTTGACATACAGCTGTGTTTTGCACGGGGGGGGGGGGTTGGGGGGGAAGAAACCGAAGGAAACCGCGACCTATCTAAAGAGTCTTTTTATTCTCCGACAAGACGGAAATGGCTTGGAATACCTACACTTGGCACATGACCCAGAAACAAAAAATCACAAATATCCTACTGTATCTGACAGAGGATTTTATGAGGATTTATGTTTGAGTGCCCCGGTGACCCACTTTGTCCCATGGAAAACTTCAAAAAATACCTGTCAAAATGTCCTGTCAACGCCGGAACCTTTTATCAGCATCCCAGGCGCATCCCTTTTGTGCAAACTCGAGGACACTGATGTGTGGTTCACCAGGGAGCCGATGGGAAATCAACTACCTCTGTAATATGCTAAAACATATTTGTGAAGTGGTTGCTAATATATTTAATAGATATTAAATTTTTTCACCCTATGAACTGAAACTGTTCATAGATAATCTCTAATATATAACATTCAGGAGCACATAAGCTGTTTTTCAACACTGTCCTCACCTGTGTAAAATACCTAAGCTTAAACTGATACATTATATTTCTCATCAGTGAAAGTAACACCATGGTATAGGCTACTTCACATCTCTTTCTCCGCTCAACAGTTAATTCAAATAAATGCTATAATTCATTAAAACTCCTGGATAATCAAAAAATGGGCAAAGAGGTGGGACGTGGGGGTGGAGCTGGTTGCCTAAACCATGCCCGCCTAGCTTGAAGGTGGTGATAGCAGCGGCAATCCACCTGTCACTCAAGTCGCCATGCCTTTAATTATGCAGACTTTAAGGCTTAATATAAATTTAACCTGTTAGCCAGCACCCCCCATTGTGGGACTCACTGCTGAGATAGTGAGCTAGGCTGCATGATTTACATGCAAAATGTCAATATTCTCATATATTAGGCCTATATTTTAAATTTATATTTTAAAATCCCTTTAACAAAACAACATGCATTTTTGTTATTCGTTACCTGTCCTTTATTTTTGACAGACAACTTCTTGGGAAAATATATTTGTCTGTACACTGATTAAGAATTGTTGCATGTTTTATAAATTATTTTCTTTTGTTTTTAGTAAAACGTGAGGCACTGTATAATTTTGTTTCCCATTATTTAGGCCTCCACGATTTAGCTAAATCATTGAAATTCTACCACGATTTAGCTAAATCATTGAAATTCTAAAGAATGGACTGATTAATAAAACGTCCTCACGATTAAAACTCAAGTTCTCTCATTATAATCACCAAAGTTCAAATGATGTAAAAAAGAGCTTCATTAATAGACAACTTCAGTGATTTTAAAGGGAGCCACCGTTACTTGCTTACATAGAATTTAAGTTTAAAAAAAAATAAAATTGCAGCCGCATTTAAATGCAGGTGTGTAAAATGTCTGCGTGCAAGAGATTTGCGCGGCGCCGAGTGATGCTGATGTGCACGAACCGCACGCCCAGCATTTATTCTCATTTGTTTTATCTTCATTACAAATCTTGTTTGGTTTTATTTGGATAACTGCATGTAAAAAATAATTTACGTTGTAATGCATATGCAAAATGTGAATAATTATTCATATTTTAAGTGTTTGTGGCGAAAAATTATTAATGCGCATGCAGGACAGGGAGGCGGGCCCCTCTAGATCACTTGAATTTTTTCCCTGATAATGAATTAACTTAAAATTGTAGTGTCTCACATACATGAGAAATATATCTACAGAAAGCTTGTGAAATGTCTTTTAAAGGAATCAATTCAGAACAAAAAGCATTATGTAATCTGTGAAGGTTGTATTTCTCTTTAAAGGCACGTCCATGTGGAGAGAGTCAGCACTGTCAATTTCATCTTGCAGCTGACAAAGAAAACATTTGTTTATAAATAAATAATTAAAATGTCTCCTTTTTACAATTATTGGGCTACTTCTGCCTGTGCTTTGGGGCAAAAACTTAATGCATGTGCTTGAGTCGCGGAATATATTAAGGCTCATTATGGATTATAGATGTAAATTTAATATAAACCTGCGATTTAGTTGAATAATGACAAATGAACGACTAGTAACTAGAAAAATCTTACTTGGGAGGCAGACCTATTAAATACCCTCTAGACATCTCTGTTAAAGTTTTTATATGCGTTATTTTTTTAGTCAAAAGTTATGAGCGTGTAAGACATGCTCACAAGCACATTATGTTATTTCACACGCGCAACAAATGAACCTTCAGCCTGGCACATGATATAAAAGTACTCGTGCACAAATCAACAACTGGAGAGGTGTACATGTAGCTGCGAGCGAGCGCCTGGCATACTCTCATAGGTTAACTCTGCTTATACAGTGGAATCCTGCTCGCGCGCGCAGTGGCTTCTGCTCGCGGAGTGCTGTTTTGCTCGCGCAGTGGATTTTTTTGCTCGCTCAGCTGATTTCTGCTCCCTCGAGTCTACATGACTTTTGACAATTTGGGGGCGGAAAACCAAGGAGGGCACTGACCCTCTTATGATTGGTCCACTTTCACACAGGGACATCGTTGTTTTTCTTTATTTTCATGTCGGTGTGTCCTTATTGGACCATTATTTCCCTCGGTTGAAAACTTCCCAGGGTGACGTAGGTCGGTGTTTACTAGAATTTATAGGTTCCAGTGGGTTTCTGGGAATCCACCACCTTGTAGTTGTAGTCCAAATGACAAAACAACGAAGAAAACAAAAAAAACTAAATCCTTTTTTGTTCTTACAAACAAGCAGCTTTTCATTTCACAAACACAAAATACAAAAAATATATAAATCCATACAAACAAACAAAAATCAAATCCACAAATATGCATTAGGGCTGCCCTCCCAGACTAGACTAAAGATTTTTTTTCTGGTCGACTAGTAGCCTAGTCATTCATTTTAAGCATTATTAGACTATTAGTCACACACTTTTATAAACCATATAAATCATAATAATGAGCCTTTAATTGCCTACATTGGCTAAGCAACTCAAGCGAACGCGCACAGAAAGGCTTGCCACAGACGCACCGGCCCACACAATATATAATTATGAATGTGTTAGGGAAAAAACAGCAAGGTACACTGCATTAACGTTTTAATAGTTTTATTATTACACTAGTGCTTTCTGTTTTTCAGTTTAAGAGATGAAGTCAGCGACACCCGACACTGACACATCATCTCCGCAACACCTTTATGCATGTTTTCATATGGATTACATAATCTGAGATTATTGTTTTCTATTTTAATTGGTTCGTTTAAAAGTTTCACTCTCTATAGATACAATTTTGGTAATATTGCATATAAACAGTCCTTTAATTAGCAAAGATAGAATAATCATGGCTAATAGACACTGCAAACATAAAAGAAAACCAACAGCTCTATATTCAGGATATAATCAAAAATTTTGGAGTTGGGAAAACCTCCAAACCAAATGCAATACCTTTGTAAAAAGCTCATTAATCATCAAAATGTTTCTAAAATGTTTAGTATATTCCGAGTAGATTGCTGGCAACGCCATTTTAGAATGTTTTTCAGATTTGGTCCTTAGTGTACTTAGGCGTCCTCTTTCACTCCTAACCTTTCACAGATTTAGGAGCTAATTTTAGGCGCTAAAACACTTGTGAAAAATACTCAGAACAAAAATTTAGGAGTCCTAAATTTAGGACCCACACTTTTTTTTATTTTTTATCCTAAATCGGCAAGATAGGAGGTACTTTTAGCCTAAGATGTTTTGTGAATACGGGCCCTGGACTATAACCATTTTGCAACCTGGATCATCTTGAGGAATATTAGTCGACAACGCATTATAACAGACTTTACAGCACCATGGCCAGCTAAAACCAGACGACGACAAACCCGAGATAAATAAAAAATAAATAATAAAGTAAATAAATGTTTTGTCAATCTCACTCCACACTCTAAGAGACCCTGTCCCGACTTGCACTTTCCTGCTGAGGAGGAACATGATTCCACTCTAGGTCTCTCCTGAGAGCTCATCTTGACAGACTAAGATACGATAAAGGGTACGTTTTTTTTTAATTATTCCCACAAAAGTAACTCCATAATTCATCTGTGGTGGCAGATGTTCAGATCACTAAAAAAGTAATATAAATAAAAAAAAAATACCACATATCTGTGAGCATGCTAATATCAGAAGAATCTGTATTTTTTATGCTTATACCCGTTTTTTGGGCGTTACTGCAATCAGTCGCGTGTTAAAAATGCATTTGCGAAACTACCGCCAGGTTTGTGCAAAGGGACTGATTGACCATTCTACACGTCCGTATTTAGGTTTCCGCAGGTAAGTCCGCTTTGTAATGGTTTCGTCAGGCGGACGTTCGGAGGACGTCAGGACTTGGTCCTTCTGTGTAACGTTCCGGGACGTAATTCCGGCACGTTTTTAGGCCGTTCAACGTTTGCTTTACGTCGGCATTTGGTCCTCTTTTTTTAATGGCAAGCCAAAAGTATTCATAAACCCCTTCGCGGTCGTCTGACTGCACATGACATGTCCAAAAGGGGGTCGATTTGACAGCAAAATGCGGGTCCTCTACACGCGTGATTATGTCATAAAAACACGCGTTCTTAGCGTCGCCTTGGATTACGGAAAACACGCGTCAGAAACAACACATTTTTTGTGTATCAAAATGCGGCGTCCTCGACGTGTGATTTGCTTTAAAAATGAGCGTTTGTTGAAGCGTGCCTTTTGGAGGTCACAGAAAATGGCACTTTGTTTGACGTGCGTTTTATCATAATCATATATTGAAATGGGCGTCGAATACGTCGTTTTGATCGGACAAAAGTGCAGCGTTTTTGAATCGTGTACTCAGTCAACCAAACTGGCGTGGGCAAAACGGCTGTTTGAGGTATCCAAACAGGCGAAAAGAACGTGCTCTCCTCCTGTGTTTGTTCAAATGGCAAGTCGAAGCGTGTACTCACTTCATAGGGCCCAAGTCTGTAATGCTGTTGTCCTCTATATATGGGGAGTATGGTATTGTAGTTTGCTGCCGGCATCAAGATACTTTTTTTTCATAATGACGGGAATATTATGTCATTTAATTGACACAGTTTGTATGTTTTAATTTACATTTTTTAATATTGCATCTCATACAAACCAATGTTTTTCCTGGTATATAAGTTATTAGGCCTATATCGTTTTACATTTTGCATTGCTTTTGTTTGCCAGTCCTTAGATCAAATGAGGATCTGCATGTGTCTGAAGTTACTGCAGGAGGATAATAGAACATTGTCTTAATATTGTTTTTATTGTATCAACATGTTTATTATTGTCAATTAGGTTTATTAGATTAGTCTACAATATACTGATATGAGAGAATGCAACACAAACCCCTAGGATCTGACTCGTTTTGAATAATCGACTCTGGGATCGCAAAGTCTCACACCCCTCCTCTACACATATTGACGCTTGTTCATTGCCACCCTGGCGTCAACATCCGAGGCAGAAAGGTACCCCCCTTTGCATCACTTTTCAACGTATAGGGGCCGTCCTAATACACATCAATTAAATCCCTCATCTTCGGATTTTTGACAGGCGGGTGGAGGGGTTAACCAAGGCCCTAGATGATGGTACGCTAGAAAGTTTAATGTTTTCATTCTCATAATCGGGTGTTATAATGTAAAAATAAGAGGTGGGTAAACTGGTAAGTCCGTGATAATTGTACATGGATTTTACAAAGACTTTTCCAAAATGTATGTGATGCAGTGTGATTTTTGAATGTTTAGAAGTTTGCTTTTCGAGGTTTGGATAAACACTTGCTTTAAAATTCCCATCTAACTCACATGCAAACAGTTTCACAATACACGCTTCGAAGAGTCCCGATTTGAATCAAATGATTCATATACAACCTATCCCTATCACTGCTCTCTCTATAGAATTTTTTTCGTTGTTTGAATAACATTGGAAAAAAATCATGTTAAATTTTTAAAATGATATATTTGTTTCTGCACATGCGCAGAATAAATTCGGCTTTCTCCCAAGCAGCTTCTGCTCTAAATTGGCTGCAAGGAAGTAAGTAAATGTAATGCAAACTTGAAATTATTTACACCCTGTCCTATTCAACAATGGATAGAATTATGTCCAAAAGTTGTTGTGTTATTTGGTAGCGTGCCTGTTTTTTGTGGCATTGCTGCTATATTAACAAGGGATAGAGAAGGTAATGTTATCCATGATGAATAAAATGTGCAGTAATGCTAGACAGTAGATTAGCCTAGGACACCTTGGGAATAGGGTTAAGCTAACTTCAAATCCATCTAAACTTATACATTTTTCAGAAAGCTTATCCTCGTCTAGATGTGATTAAACATGCAGTGACACCGCTGTTACTACCTCCATGGCTTAGGCCTGCTTACTTAGTCTTTTTTTGGAAACACATTGATTTTCTCTCCTCTTGGCAATGAATTTAATTACTGTGTTTGTTAGGGATGGTGTAGAATACACTGTAGAGGTGTGGCTATTTAAAGGGTATTCAACTCAAGACATTGAATAGGTCAGGTCAAAAGCTAAAATATAGCATTACCTGCTGATGAGTTTTATCATTGGTTAATGCTGGTAAGTTTTTTTCTCTTTTTTCATACTGTGAATTTTACCTGACTGACATCACCTAACCCCAATTTTTTAAGATCACCGGTAAGACAACTTGAAGACTATCAAGCCATCCTCTGCCTTTGAGTATGCCATCGAGTGTTTTCATTCATATGGTTTTGCTGTTGTTAACAGCATCCACACTTATATTGATGACTAAAAACTGTGGACATAACCTTGTGGTATTTTTGACAGTATAAGTTCACGGTGTCTGGTTTGTGTATCCCTGGTTTCCACTAGAGGTTCACTCTCCCCTTATTGTTCACCCCACTTTAGAACTGCATTTCCATAGTCCTGTCCGTTTCATCACTGCTCATTGCATCACTGTCCTGTCTTAATCCTTGCAACTCAGCCAGTTCTCCTCCTTCGCGTTAGTATTGTAATCACTTTCTATAGTATACCTGGTTTGTTTCTGTCTTTGTCACGGAGTCCTGTGTTTATGGTCGAGTAGTACATGTCCGGCTACTCTTGCCTTTCCTTGCCTTGGCCTTGCCTTGCCTGCCTCTGCCTGCTGCCTTGCCTTGCCCCTTGCCTTGCCTTGCTTGCCTTTGCTCTTGCCTGTTGCCTTGCCTTGCCTTTCCTTGCCTTGCCTTCATATTTATGTTGTTTTGGATTATTTTGCTTTTGATGACCCCTGCCGGACTGTTTAACCCTTGTTGATTATCCCGAACTAAACAGACTTGACCTGCAATTGTTCTATCACCGTGTTCATTGGATCCGGGCGTGACAGAAGGACTCCGTCAACACGAGAACCAGCGGTATGTCTGCCCATATCCTCCCCAGCCACAGAGCGGGAGAGATTGGCTGTTTTTGAGGGAACTCAGCCGGGTGATTTTTTCTGGGGGACCTGGGAGGTCCGCCGAGGAGGGAGTGGCCCAGAGAGTTCAGCATCCGCTCTCAACCTGGCCCCACCTTGGCCCGGTGCCCTGGAATGGGTCTATCAACCGTGTCCGTCACCATGGCGAGCGGAGAGTTGAGAGAAGCACGACAGTCCCGCCATGGTGGTCGTCACTGCCCATGATGGCCGTGATATCCTCACCACAGGCAGGATGGAGGCCGGCCTCACACCTCAGTACCAGTGTCCATCAGCTCAGAGCCTACGGCCAAGACTGCCGCTGAACTCATTTTTGAGTAATTCTCCAGGCTGTCACAGACCCTGGAGGTTCCCAAGACTGGTCACAATCAAAGCTGCTGAGCCAGCACCACAACACAATATGGCCGCCAAGCCCCGCGCCACAGCACAGATGGCCCGCCAGCCCTGCTCCACAGCACAAGGATGGCCGCCAGCCCTGCGCCACAGCACAAGATGGCCTTCCACCCTGCGCCACCCACAAGATGGCCGCCAGCCTGCGCCACAGCACAAGATGTCTGACTCAACGCCTGTAGTCTCGTCAATGAGCACGACCGCCATCATAGAGGGCAGGAGGAGGAGAGACTGCATCTCAGTTCCTCAAAGCCCGGAGGACGTTCCCGAGCGGGCCGCGCCCGTCCAGGAGGGACGTTCCCGATCGGTGCCGCTTGCCGTCCAGGAAGGACGTCCCGAGCAAGCCGCTGGTCGTCCAGGTGGACGTCCCCCCCTAGGGTTTCCCGAGGCGGGTCGAGGTGGTTGGGAGGCCGAGGCGTGTTCCCGATGCTGTGCCCGATGCGAGCGGTTGCCCGAGGCCGTTCGGAGGCGAGGCGGTGTCTGAGGCCTGTGCCCGATGCGGAGGCGGGCCGGATGCGGTGTCCGAGGTGGTTCCCGATGCAATGTCCGATTCCGAGGCGGTGCCCGAGGCGGTGCCCGATGCCGAGGGGTGCTGAGGCGGTGGCCGAGGTGGTTCCGGATGCAATGTCCCGATGCCGAGGCTGTGCCTGTTGCCGAGGCGTTGCCCGTTGCGAGCGGTCCGTTGCCGAGGCGTTGCCCGATGCCGAGGCGGTGCCCGATGCGGTGCCAGGGTGCCGTGATGCGGTGGCCGAGGCGGTTCCCGATGCAATGTCGATGCCGAGCGGTGCCGCGATCCGAGGCGGTGCCCGCTGCCGATGCGGTGCCCGATGGGTGGCCGAGGTGGTTCCCGATCACTGTCCTATGCCGAGGCGGTTGCCCGATGCGGGAGCTGGCCCAAGGCGGTGCCGTATGCTGTGGCCGAGGCGGTTCCCGCTGCATGTCCGATGCCGAGCATGCCCATGCCGAGGACGGTGGCCCCTAGGCAGTGCCCGTGCCGAGGCGGTGGCCGAGGCCGTGCCCGATGCCGAGGCGTGCCCGTTGTCCCGAGGCGGTGCCCGTTGCCGAGGCGGTGCCCGATTCCGAGGCGGTGCCCGCTGCGGTGCAGAGGACGGTGCCGATAGACGTTTCCCGTGTAATGCCCGGAACTGATGCTGTTCCGGAGGTCCGAGGCCGGTGCCCGATGTTGTTCCCGGATGCCGAGGCGTTGCCCGATGCATAGGTCGTTCTCCAAGGCAGTGTCCCTTGTCCATGCCGTTCCCCCCGAGCGGTGCCCAATGCCGAGCCGTTCCGATGTGGTGCCCATGCCGAGGCGGTGCCCGATGCCGAGCCCGAGGCCCGTTTCCCGGGCGGTGTCCTTGTCCGAGGTCGAGCCCGAGAGCCGTTCCCCCAGATGCGGAGCCGAGGCCAATTCCCCGAGGCGGTGTCCTTGTCCAATGCCGTTTTCCTGAGGCCATTTCCGTGAGGCCGTTCCTGAGACCCGTTCCCGAACGGATGGCCCGATGCCGAGGTCGTTCCCGAGGCGGTGTCCTGCCGATTGCCATTCCTGCTTCCAGTCCCGAGCGGTGCCCGTGCTGTTCCGTAGGCCGATGCGGGCCCGGATGGTTTCCGGAGGCGATACCCTGTCCAAGGCCCGTTCCCGAGGCGGGCCCTGTCTGAGCCCGTTCCCCGATGCCGTCCCAATGCCGTGACTGGCCATCGCCACAGCCTGCTCCTTACTGGCTCCCCGATGGGCAGGTTCCTTTCGGGGCCACGTCAATGGCGAATTACTCCCTGGCCGTCTGCACACGGAATGGACTGATCCCCGTGGCCACCGGAACTGCCTGGCCCCTCTTGGGCCCCTGAACTTTCGGGCCAACGTGGCCACCTGAAATGATGGTCCCTCCGTGGTACCACACGAACGTTCGGGTCCCACCTGGCAACCCCTGAAGTGCCTGGGTCCCTACTACCCCCCCCCCCTGTGTGGTCGGGTCCTGAACTGGGTCCACCATGGGCGTTGACAAGCAAACTGGGCTACAGGGGAAGCCATCGCTGGCGGTCCCAGTTCCCCTACACGGGCTGGGCCCGCCATCCCTCCCCCTGTTCTTTCGGCCTCCACATCCACCTCCCTCCTGGTCTCTTTGTTTTGTTTGGTTTGTTCTGAGAGCAGCAGAAGCCTTGCTCCTTAATGGGGGTATAGTTGTCCGGTGTCTGGTTTTGTATCCCTGGGTGTCCACTAGAGGTTCTCACTTCCTCCCCTTTGTCACCCCACTTTAGACTTCATTTCCCATAGTCCTGTCTGTTCATCACTGCTCATTGCACGCAGCTGTCCCTGGTTCATTAATATGGCACTCAGCCCAGTTCCTCGTGAGATTGTACTCAGCCTGTCTATATATACCTGGTTTGTTTCTGTCTGTGGCATCGAGTCCTTGTTTACTGTCGCGTAGTATTCATGGTCGTCCTACTCGTGCCTTGCTTGCTTGCCTTGCCTGCCGTGCCTGTGTTTCGTGTCCTATTGATTTTGTTTGGATTATTTTTGGTTTGGACCCTGCCTGACTGTTTTACCCTTTTGTATTATCCCTAAAAATCATATGAGCAAAAAAATATGTACAGTGGACCGCTGCCTCCGCCGCCGCATGGCGCTCTCGGTGCAACTGACTGTTGTTTTCCAATGAATATGTCCACGTGAGGCACCAGAGCGATCAAAATCACAATTCACAATTTTTGGTCACTCGAGTAAAAGGCATAATTTCAAAAATGCAAAGTGTTAAGCAGTTTGAAAAATCAAGAATAATAAACAGAGTACGGTGAAATAAGAATTATTTGTAAATGCTGGCACTGTTGTCTCATTTCGCTTGCAAATGTGAACCTGACAGATTTATTATTATTTTTTTTTTTAAACCAAGAATGAACCTAAATGAAAACATTCAGCTTTTAATCGTTGTATAGACTATATACTAGTATGATAAATATAACGTATATGATATATAGTATATATGATATATACTTATATATATATATGCCTATATATGTAATGACTGTTTCAATAAACATGCCATGAATAAGAGCCTTTGTGTAAAGGTCTTTCTTTAAATTTTGGATGAGTAGACTGTTGTAGCCTAAGACTATCCTATTTTTTTAATGGCTTTTAAGGATGTTATAAATTATATTATAATGTTATTGTTGTTTTACGTCTTTCTTTCATTTTACAATTACATTCATTTCGCAATCCGTCCCTTTGCACCAGCTGGCGGTAGTTTCGCGAATGATTTTAACACGCGACTGACTTGCAGTTAACGCCTCGGCGGTAATACCCATTTTGGTTGTCAACCTACTGTAGCTAGCCATAATATAATATATGGGGACACTTTTTGCAATATATTTTTCTTTGGAATATGTGAAAAAACATCCCACTTTGTATTTTGCAATATTTTAACCCTCTGAAGTCGATTAATGCGTATACGCGTTTTGGGGTATTTTCTCCTGATAAACCACGAAAAAGAACTTAAATTACACTTTCCAGTTTTGATCGTACAGATAAGAGCAATACATCAATCGAATCTGTAAAGGGTCTTACTTTTTCTTGTTATACAGACATAATAACAACAAAACTTGATTGTGCACTTATAAAAATAAAGATAACAAACCAGGAGTGCTGTTCTGGCAGCCTTATGTCCTGCGCTGATCTTCAGTTACAAACGCGTCATTAAAATGAACTGTAACTCCAGTGGAATAACTCACGTAGAATGACATAGAAAGCCTGGCATGGTCTACTTTTAAAACTAAACAATTGCTGCCGAAAACAAAATATTTTGTGATAAAGTAATCCCTATGAAAACAACGCAATGTCCGTTGTTCACGTATTCCCTTCATTATCTTTCTAATGCGGACTATGCTGGCGCTATTCAAATTATAATGTTTCACTAAAGGCGCGTGGCTTGATACGCCCACACAACAGAAGACTAACGCAGCGAGACTGTTCTTCAAAGGCTTTTTTTTTTATTTTACTGTTTGCTTCTCGATAGAGAGAATAAAGAAATAATTCACCCCAAAAAAGATGTTGATGCGGTTTGAGGATTTGAGATTTGGATTTCCTCATAAAAAAAGAATGAAAGCACTTTTATTCAGCAGAGATCATAAACATGAGTAAGTAGTCTCTTTTTATTGAATTATATACTTGTATGGTTTTCACACAAATCTGTAAACATTTTACTAGTTAGACTTTTTCAAAGACTTTTTCCCCAACTATATTCCTGACTAAATGTATAATCAAGTGAAATATCATGAGTGTTCAATAACAATATACAACTACTATACCATTCAAAAGCTGGATGTAAATAATTATAAATGTACTAATAAATTTTTTGTAACCGTAACAAATGTAATAAACAAGGCTGCTGTTTTTTCAATTTATCCCCCTAAAAAACCTGAAAAAAATATTCTCTCAGCTCTTTTCAACAATAATAATAATAAATAATAATGATAATAATAACAATAAATAATAATGTATTTTTTTGTAGAAAAATAAAGATTGTTAAAAGGATTTCTGAAGGATTGTGTGACTGGAGTAATAATGATGCACAAAAAATTCAGTTTGAAAGTCAGCTTTGATGTTCCCTAATAAAACTGTTTAACTGCACTCACAAGTAAATATTAAATTATGGCTGTGGATAATTAAATATATTCTAAATAAACTAACAACATATAAAACTTATATACATTTATTTTCGTATCTCGTCCTCACATTCTTGAATCTTGTAACTCATCCCTCTCAGTGGGACACAGCTGACTGAATGGGCTCATTATGCAGTCATTATGCAGGCCTTTGTCTTCTCAGGTGTGAATCATGATAGTTGACGCCTACTCGCATATGACTTTTACATACAAACAAAAAGTGTCTTAGAAAATTTGGGAAATCAATATATTGTTTTCTGTAAGTGAGTAAAACAAGATGATTTTCACATCATTTAGAAAAAAAAATTCTAGGCTACAAGCTCCAGTTCTCAAAATTCCCGGGAACCAATTTTCTGTATGTGTTTTATTGCCTTATTCAAGTGATTTAACATTTTTTAGTTTTTCACTAACCACGCATAACATTTTTTTTTCTCAAAAACACAAATCATGTACATACATGCTGCTCACACGATTATTATAGCCTAGTTTGTGCTGATTACAGTGAGATTAAACTTTAGCCATTTAGATATTTATAAGAAACTGAAAAAGGCACAAATGTCAGGGCATGACAAAAACTTCTTCAGGCCCCCAAAAATAACCCTTAGACTCCAGAGGGTTAAGTTATTTATATTGTTTTATGGGTTATTAAGTTAATGTATTGGATAGCTTTTCCAACCTACTGCTCAATTTTTATACTTTTGACAGGGAGACAACTCAGAAGTAGTCAATTCAGGAAGACAGCTCCTAAATTTGTTCACAAATGCAATACCTTCCCCTGGTCCTGTTGGACCCAGTGCCCAACATCAAACTTGCCCAGAGACTCCAAGGTGTTGTCTAGTTTCCCAACAAATAACACACACACAGAGATTAACATGTATAAAATAATGTGATGCATCTTCTGAACACGGCATGTCATTCTAGCAGACAGGAAAGGAGTCAGGAAAGAGGGAGAGATGGCCGACCCAGTGTCCACACAGAAATGACAAGGTCCTTCACTATATTTGGTTTCTTTGTCAGACTGACTCGTCCCTTACATTAATCAATTTAAATTCTCAAACTATAGCTAGTGAGATATACTTGTATTGTGTAATATCAAATTAAAAAATTATCATCACAGGTCTTTTCCTGCCCTTTTTGGAGCCAGTGGAAAGCGCTGGCGTGTTCAAGGGCCTTCCAACCACTTCACACACAGTCAAAGAGATAGAAGTTACATTTTCTCTCTTACCCAAGATTGTTGAGCGCACTCCCAAAGGCAGTGAAGAAGTTTTCCATCTGCAAGCTGGTTTGGGACGCAGGTCCACGCTGATGCCAGAGAACTACACCCATGATGAGGTGAGGCAACATTTTTTTTGTCATATAATATTTTAATATAGTCCACTATCAAAACCAATGTTCTTTTGTCAATATGATGGTATGATTTATATTACTCTTGAAGGTATGTTCAACTCTCAAAGATCTTTGTCCAAAACTTGAAAGTGTGTCTGGGGGCTGGCTGATTTACAAAGGAGCAGGTACCTAGAACTTACCCATGGAAAATCTAATCTTGGTATAAAATCATTTGAATCAATATCTTGAGTGATGAGCTTTCTGTAGATATATTTATCATGTATGTGAGACGCCACAATTTTAAGTTAATTCATAAATCAAGAAAAAATTTCAAGTGATCAAGAGGGCGCCTCCCTGTCCCTGCATGAGCATTAATAATTTTCGCACAAAACACTTGAATATGAATAATTATTCACATTTTGCATATGCATTACAACGTAAATTATTTTTTACATGCAATTATCCAAAATAAAACCAAACAAGATAAAACAAATAAGAATAAATGCTGCGCATGCACTCAGCATGACTCGCGCCGCGCAAATCTTGCACGCAGACAAATTTACACACCTGCATTTAAATGCGGCTGCAATTTTATTTTTTTACTTAAATTATATGAAAGCAAGTAAAGAAGGCTCCCTTTAAAATTACTGAAGTTGTCAATTAATGAAGCTCTTATTTACATTGTGTGTATTTTGTTGATTATAATGAGAGAACTTGAGTTTAAAAATGACAACGATTTATCAAAACGTCCATTCTTTAGACTTTCAATGATTTAGCTAAATCGTGCAGGTTTAATTTATTCGTTTCTTGTTTTAATTAGGCCTAAATAATGGGAACGAAATTATACAGTGCCTCACGTTTTACTAAAATTAAAGAAAAAGAAAAAAAATAATTTATAAAACACGCAACAATTTCTTAATCAGTGTAGCCTACAGACAAATATATTTTCCCAAGAAGTTGTCTGTCAAAATAAAGGACAGTTAACGAATAACAAAAATGCATGTTGTTTTATTAAAGGAATTTTAAAATATAAATTAAAATATAGGCCTAATATATGAGAATATTGACATTTTGCAAATAAATCCATGTAGCCAAGCTCACTAAAATAGGCTACCACTTTTAATGCTACGATGCAAAGTAAACCACAATTTATTTTGAATAATATAACACATAATTCATATTATATAAATAATACTGCACACCTATTAAATATGTTAAATCTAAAATATGGTGTAATACTGTGTAGCTTAGAGAAAATATAAGCACAGGCACAGGCTTGACATTTATCCTGCTTGAATTCGTTCTAAGAAATGCACATAACTTCATAAGTACCAAACTTTCATCTGTGAATATTAAATATTTTAACTATAGTGTTTTTTTTTTTCATTTTCCCTTTCATTTTCCCTGACTGCAAGCCGTCAAATGTAACACATCAGCGAGGCAAATCTGTCGTCTATTTGCGAAAATGTGCTTTGATGCGCTGTTTTTGAAAACTTGTGATTTAAGCGCCACTCAGTGGTCAAAAGCTGCAAATGCACTTTGCAGACGCTGCGGTGGCGGTACGAGCGGCGGTAGAAGTAACCCCCCCCCATGAACGTTTTTGGATTGACCACCTACTGTATTTCGATCTATGTGACTTCTGTATGGGACATTGGTAACCATAGTAACATACAGTTACAGTTGAATAGGAATACAGAGTGAGACTGTTACAGTAAACATTTCCAATTTACTAAGCTTGGCCTGAAGTGTATCAGAGCGGGTATTAACCATTTTTTCACAGAACACAACATAGTAAATGATAAAGACTTCAAATCCAGCAATGCCGTCTTTGCTGCGGTACAGGTAAAGCGCTACAGGAAAAATGGAAAAGACACCAGAAAGAAAATAAAAAATTCACCTGCGCTCTCCCCATTCACACACATTGGGCTTGTACGGAAAGTTTGGTTTGACATACAGCTGTGTTTTGCACGGGGGGGGGGGGTGGGGGGGAAGAAACCGAAGGAAACCGCGACCTATCTAAAGAGTCTTTTATTCTCCGACAAGACGGAAATGGCTTGGAATACCTACACTTGGCACATGACCCAGAAACAAAAAAATCACAAATATCCTACTGTATCTGACAGAGGATTTATGAGGATTTATGTTTGAGTGCCCCGGTGACCCACTTTGTCCCATGGAAAACTTCAAAAAATACCTGTCAAAATGTCCTGTCAACGCCGGAACCTTTTATCAGCATCCCAGGCGCATCCCTTTTGTGCAAACTCGAGGACACTGATGTGTGGTTCACCAGGGAGCCGATGGGAATCAACTACCTCTGTAATATGCTAAAACATATTTGTGAAGTGGTTGCTAATATATTTAATAGATATTAAATTTTTCACCCTATGAACTGAAACTGTTCATAGATAATCTCTAATATATAACATTCAGGAGCACATAAGCTGTTTTCAACACTGTCCTCACCTGTGTAAAATACCTAAGCTTAAACTGATACATTATATTTCTCATCAGTGAAAGTAACACCATGGTATAGGCTACTTCACATCTCTTTCTCGCTCAACAGTTAATTCAAATAAATGCTATAATTCATTAAAACTCCTGGATAATCAAAAATGGGCAAAGAGGTGGGACGTGGGTGGAGCTGGTTGCCTAAACCATGCCCGCCTAGCTTGAAGGTGGTGATAGCAGCGGCAATCCACCTGTCACTCAAGTCGCCATGCCTTTAATTATGCAGACTTTAAGGCTTAATATAAATTTAACCTGTTAGCCAGCACCCCCCATTGTGGGACTCACTGCTGAGATAGTGAGCTAGGCTGCATGGATTTATATGCAAAATGTCAATATTCTCATATATTAGGCCTATATTTTAATTTATATTTTAAAATTCCTTTAACAAAACAACATGCATTTTTGTTATTCGTTACCTGTCCTTTATTTTGACAGACAACTTCTTGGGAAAATATATTTGTCTGTACACTGATTAAGAAATTGTTGCATGTTTTATAAATTATTTTCTTTGTTTTAGTAAAACGTGAGGCACTGTATAATTTTGTTCCCATTATTTAGGCCTAATTTTTATATATTATAAATTAAACCTGCACGATTTAGCTAAATCATTGAAATTCTAAAGAATGGACGGATTAATAAAACGTCCTCACGATTAAACTCAAGTTCTCTCATTATAATCACCAAAGTGTAAATGATGTAAAAAAGAGCTTCATTAATAGACAACTTCAGTGATTTTAAAGGGAGCCACCGTTACTTGCTTACATAGAATTTAAGTTAAAAAAATTTGCGCGGCGCGAGTGCATTTAAATGCAGGTGTGTAAAATGTCTGCGTGCAAGATTTGCGCGGCGCGAGTGATGCTGAGTGCACGCGCAGCATTTATTCTCATTTGTTTTATCTTCATTACAAATCTTGTTTGGTTTTTTATTTTGGATAACTGCATGTAAAAAATAATTTTACGTTGTAATGCACATGCAAAATGTGAATAATTATTCATATTAAGTGTTTGTGCGAAAATTATTAATGCGCATGCAGGACAGGGAGGCGCCCTCTAGATCACTTGAATTTTTTCCTGATAATGAATTAACTTAAAATTGTAGTGTCTCACATACATGAGAAATATATCTACAGAAAGCTTGAAATGTCTTTTAAACGAATCAATTCAGAACGAAAGCATTATGTAATCTGTGAAGGTTGTATTTCTCTTTAAAGGCACGTCCATGTGGAGAGAGTCAGCACTGTGAATTTCATCTTGCAGCCGACAAGAAAACATTTGTTTATTAATAAATAATTAAAATGTCTCCTTTTTTACAATTATTGGGCTACTTCTGCCTGTGCTTTGGGGCAAACTTAATGCATGTGCTTGAGCGCGGAATATATTAAGGCTCATTATGGATTATAGATGTAAATGTAATATAAACCTGCGATTAGTTGAATAATGACAAATGAACGACTAGTAACTAGAAAAATCTTACATGGGAGGCAGACCTATTAAATACCCTCTAGACATCTCTGTTAAAGTTTTAATATGGCGTTATTTTTTAGTCAAAAGTTATGAGCGTGTAAGACATGCTCACAAGCACAATATGTTATTTCACACGCGCAAAAATGAACCTTCAGCCTGGCATGATAAAAGTACTCGTGCACAAATTCAACAACTGAGAGGTGTACATGTAGCTGCGAGCGAGCGCCTGGCATACTCTCATAGGTTAACTCTGCTTATACAGTGGAATCCTGCTCGCGCGCAGTGGGCTTCTGCTCGCGGAGTGCTGTTTTGCTCGCGCAGTGGATTTTTGCTCGCTCAGCTGATTTCTGCTCCCTCGAGTCTACATGACTTTTGACAATTTGGGGGCGGAAACCAAGGAGGGCACTGACCCTCTTATGATTGGTCACTTTCACACAGGGACATCGTTGTTTTTCTTTATTTTCATGTCGGTGTGTCCTTATTGGACCATTATTTCCCTCGGTGAAATTCCCAGGGTGACGTAGTCGGTGTTACTAGAATTTATAGGTTCAGTGGGTTCTGGGAATCCACCACCTTGTAGTTGTAGTCCAAATTGACAAAACACGAAGAAATAAATCCTTTTGGGGTGCCACATATGCGAATCACATGGGTCGTCCCTCAGAGGTCGGAAAATACGGAAATCCATATTTATACAGAAAAATCACATCCCTGAATATGCATTAGGGCTGCCCTCGACTAAAGATTTTTTTTCTGGTCGACTAGTAGCCTAGTCATTCATTTTAAGCATTATTAGACTATTAGTCACACTTTTATAAACCATATAAATCATAATAATGAGCCTTTAATTGCCTACATTGCCTAAGCACTCAAGCGAACGCACAGAAAGGCTTGCCACAGCGTACCAGCAAATATAATAATTATGAATGTGTTAAGGAAAAACAGCAAGTACACTGCATTAACATTTTATTAATTTATTATTACACTAGTGCTTTCTGTTTTCAGTTTAAGAGATGAAGTCAGCGACACTGACACATCATCTCCGCAACACCTTTATGCATGTTTCATATGGATTACATAATCTGAGATTATTTGTTTTCTATTTTAATTGGTTCGTTTAAAAGTTTCACTCTCTATAGATACAATTTTGGTAATATGCATATAAACAGTCCTTTAATTAGCAGAGTAGAATAATCATGGCTAATAGACATGCAAACATAAAAGAAAACCAACAGCTATATATTCAGGATATAATCAAAAATTTGGAGTTGGGAAAACCTCCAAACCAAAGCAATACCTTTTTAAAAGCTCATTATCATCAAATGTTTCTAAAATGTTTATATTCCGAGGTAGATTGCTGGCAACAGCCATTTTAGAATAGTTCAGATTTGGTCTTAGTGACTTAGGAGTCCTCTTCACTACTAACCTTTCACAGATTTAGGAGCTAATTTTAGCGCTAAAACACTTTGTGAAATACTCAGAACAAAAATTTAGGAGTCCTAAATTTAGGACCCACTTTTTTATTTTTTATCCTAAATCGGCAAGATAGGAGGTACTTTTAGCCTTAAGATGTTTTGTGAATACGGGCCCTGGACTATAACATTTTGCAACCTGGATCATCTTGAGGAATATATCGACACGCATTATAACAGACTTTACAGCACCATGAACAAGGATAAACCAGACGACGACAAAAAATAAATAAATAAATAAATAAATAAAGGCAATCTCACTCCACACTCTAAGAGACCCTGTCCCGACTCACTTTCCTGCTGAGGAGGAACATGATTCCACTCTATGTCTCTCCTGAGAGCTCATCTTGACAGACTAAGAGACGATAAAGGTAAGTTTTTTTTTTATTATTGACACAAATGTAACTCCATAATTCATCTGTGGTGCAGATGTCAGATCACTAAAAAAGTAATATAAATAAAAAAAAAATACCACAATCTGTGAGCATGCTAATATCAGAAGAATCTGTATTTTTTATGCGTATACCGTGGCGTTAACTGCAAGTCAGTCGCGTGTTAAAATCATTTGCGAAACTACCGCCAGGTGGTGCAAAGGGACGGATTGACATTCTAAACGTCCGTTTAGGTCCGCAGTACGTCCGCTTTGTAATGTTCGCAGGCGGACGTTCGGAGGACGTCAGGACTTGGTCTTCTGTGTAACGTTCCGGACGTATTCCGGACGTTTTTAGGACGTTCACTTACGTCGGCATTTGGTCCTCTTTTTTTATGGCAAGCCAAAGTATTCATAAACACCTGCTCGGGCGTCTGACTGCACATTGACATGTCAAAAGGGTGCGATTTGACAGCAAAATGCGGGTCCTCAACGCGTGATTTGTCATAAAAACACGCGTTCTTAGCGTGCGCTTTGGGATTACGGAAAACACGCGTCAGAAACACACATTTTTTGTGTATCAAAATGCGCGTCCTCGACGTGTGATTTGCTGTAAAATGAGCGTTGTTGAAGCGTGCTTTGGAGTCACAGAAAATGCACTTTTTTGACGTGCGTTTATCATATCATATAATTGAAATGGGCGTCGAATACGTGCATTTTGAGTCGGACAAAATGCAAGTTTTGAACGTGTAACCAGGTCAACCAAACTGGCGGTGCAAAACGTCTGTTGAGGTATCCAAACAGGCGAAAGGAACGTGCTCTCTCCTAGTGTTTTCAAAATGGCATGTCGAAAACGTGTACTCACTTCATAGGGCCCAAGTCTGTAATGCTTTGTCCGCTATATATGGGGTATTATGGTAAGGTATTGCTGCCGCATACATATATTTTTTTTCATAATGACGGGATATTATGTCATTTAAATGACACATTTTTATGTTTTATTTACATTTTTTAATATTGACATCTCATAAAAACAATGTTTTTCCTGGTATATAAGTTATTAGGCTATATCGTTACATTTTGCATTGCTTGTGTTGCCAGTCCTGAGATAAATGAGGATCTGCATGCTTCTGAAGTTACTGCAGGAGGGATAATAGAACATTGTCTTAAATATTGTTTTTATTGTAGCAACATGTTTATTATTGTCATTAGGTTTATTAGATTAGTCTACAATATAATGATATGCAAGAAATGCACACAAACCCAGAGGATATGACTCGTTTTGAATAATCGACTCTGGGATCCAAAGTCTCACCCCCTCCTCATCACATATCGACGCTTGGTCATTGCCCCCTGGCGTCAACATCCGAGGCAGAAGGTACCCCCTTTGCGTCGCTTTTCAACGTAGAGGGCCGTCCTATACACTTCCATTTAAATCCCTCATCTTCGGATTTTGACGCGGGTGGAGGGTTAACCAAGGAGAGATATGGTACGCTAGAAAGTTTAAGTTTTCATTCTCATAATCGGGTGTTTAATGGTAAAATAAGAGGGTGGGTAAACTGGTAATTCAGTGATAATTGTACATGGATTTACAAAGACTTTCCAAAATGTAGGTGATGCAGTGTGATTTTTGAATGTTAGAATTTGCATTTCGAGGTGGATAAACACTTGCTTTAAAGTCCCGATCTAAATCAAATGATTCACAATACACGCTTCGAAGTCCCGATTTGAATCAAATGATTCATAATACACGATCCGATCACTTTCTCTATATAATTTTTTTCGTTGTTTGAATAACAGTGGAAAAAAAATCATGTTAAATTTTTAAAATGATAGATTTTTCTGCACATGCGCAGAATAAATCGGCTTCCCAAGCATCTCTGCTTCTCAAATTGGCTGCAAGGAAGTAAGTATTGTATGCAAACTTGAAATTATGTACATCCATGTCCTATCAAAAATGATAGAATTATGTCAAAAGTTTGTTGTTGTATTTGTAGCTGCTGTTTTTTGTGCATTGCTCGATTTACAAGGGATAGAGAAGTAATGTTATCATGATGAATAAAATGTGCAGTATGCTAGACAGTAGATTAGCCTAGGTACACCTTGGGAATAGGGTAAGCTAACTTCAAATCCATCTAAACTATACATTTTCAGAAAGCTTATCTCGTCTAGATGTGATTAAACATGCAGTGACACGCTGTGTTACCTTCCTCCTGTCTTAGTCTTTTTTTGGAAACACATTGATTTTCTCCTCTTGGCAAGGAGATTAATTACTGTGTTTGTTAGGATGGTGTAGAATACACTGTAGAGTGTGGCTATTTAAGGGTATTCAATCAAGACATTGAATTAGGTCAGCTAAAATATAGCTTACCTGCTGATGAAGTTTATCATTGGTAATCTGGTAAGTTTTTTCTTTTTTCATACTGTGAAATTTACCTGACTGACATCACCTACCCAATTTTTAGATCACCGGTAGACAACTTGAGACTATCAAGCCATCCTACTGCCTTTAGTATGCCATCGAGTGTTTCATTCAATAATGGTTTTGCTTGTGTGTTAGACAGCATCCACACGTATATTTGATGACTAAAACTGTGGACATAGACCTGTGTATTTTTGACAGTAATAAAGTGTCACGGTGTCTGGTTTGTGTATCCCTGGGTGTCCACTAGAGGTCTCACTTCCCCTTATTGTCACCCCACTTTAGAACTGCATTTCCCATAGTCCTGTCTTTTTTCATCACTGCTCATTGCACTCAGCTGTCCCTGGTCATTAATCATTGCACTCAGCCAGTTTCCTCGTTAGTATTGTAATCACCTGTCTATATATACCTGGTTTGTTTCTGTCTGTGTCACGGAGTCCTTGTTTAATGTCGAGTAGTATTCATGTCCGTCTACTCTTGCCCTTGCCTTGCCTTGCCTTGCCTTGCCTTGCCTTGCCTTGCCTTGCCTTGCCTTGCCTTGCCTTGCCTTTGCCCTTGCCTTGCCTTGCCTTGCCTTGCCTTGCCTTGCCTTCATATTTATGTTGTTTGGATTATGTTTGCTTTTGACCCCTGCCTGGACTGTTTACCCTTTTGGATTATCCCTAAATAAACGACTTACCTGCAATTGGTTCTATCACCGTGTGTCATTGGATCCGTGCTGTGACAGAAGGACTCCGTCAACACGAGAACCAGCGGTATGTCTGCCCATATCTCATCCCCAGCCACAGAGCGGGAGAGAGAGGCGGTTTTGAGGGAACTCGCCTGGTGATTTTTCGGGGGACCAGGGGAGGTCGCCGAGGAGGGAGTGGCCGAGAGGAGATTCAGCATCGCTCTCAACCATGGCCCCCCTTTGACCCGGGGCTCCTGGGGAATGGGTCAGAGCCACCGTCTCACCATGGCGAGCGGAGAGGTGAGAGGAAGCACACGCCCGCCATGGTGGCGTCACTGCCCATGATGGCCGTGAGATCCGCACCACGAGGCAGGATGGAGGCCGGCCTCACACCTCAGTACCAGATGGCCATCAGCTCAGAGCCTACGGCCAAGACTGCCGCTGACTCATTTTTGGAGTATTTCTCCAGGCTGTCACAGACCCTGGAGGTTCCCAAGACTGGTCACATCAAAGCTGCTGAGCCAGCACCACAACACAAGATGGCCGCCAGCCCAGCGCCACAGCACAAGATGGCCGCCAGCCCTGCGCCACAGCACAAGATGGCCGCCAGCCCTGCGCCACAGCACAAGATGGCCGCCAGCCCTGCGCCACAGCACAAGATGGCCGCCAGCCCTGCGCCACAGCACAAAGATGGCTGACTCAACGCCTGAGTCTTCCGTCAAGGAGCCACCGACTCGCCATCATAGAAGGCGGGAGGAGGAGGAGACAGGCATCTGCCGTTCCTCAAAGCCCGGAGGACGTTCCCGAGCGGGCCGCTGCCGTCCAGGAGGACGTTCCCGAGCGGGCCGCTGCCGTCCAGGAGGAGGTTCCCGAGCAGGCCGCTGTCGTCCAGGTGGACGTGCCCGAGGTTCCCGAGGCAGGGCTCGAGGTGGTTCTGGAGGCCGAGGCGGTGCCCGATGCTGTGCCCGATGCCGAGGCGGTGCCCGAGGCCGTTCTGGAGGCCGAGGCGGTGGTGTCTGAGGCCGTGCCCGATGCGGAGGCGGTGCCTGATGCGGTGGCCGAGGTGGTTCCCGATGCAATGCACGATGCCGAGGCGGTGCCCGAGGCGGTGCCCGATGCCGAGGCGGGGCCTGATGCGGTGGCCGAGGTGGTTCCCGATGCAATGTCCGATGCCGAGGCGGTGCCCGTTGCCGAGGCGGTGCCCGTTGCCGAGGCGGTGCCCGTTGCCGAGGCGGTGCCCGATGCCGAGGCGGTGCCTGATGCGGTGGCCGAGGTGCCTGATGCGGTGGCCGAGGCGGTTCCCGATGCAATGTCCGATGCCGAGGCGGTGCCCGATGCCGAGGCGGTGCCCGATGCCGAGGCGGTGCCCGATGCGGTGGCCGAGGTGGTTCCCGATGCAATGTCCGATGCCGAGGCGGTGCCCGATGCCGAGGCGGTGCCCAAGGCGGTGCCTGATGCGGTGGCCGAGGCGGTTCCCCGATGCAATGTCCGATGCCGAGGCAGTGCCCGATGCCGAGGCGGTGGCCGAGGCAGTGCCCGATGCCGAGGCGGTGCCCGAGGCTGTGTCCGAGGCCGAGGCGGTGCCCGTTGCCGAGGCGGTGCCCGTTGCCGAGGCGGTGCCCGATGCCGAGGCGGTGCCCGATGCGGTGCCAGAGACGGTGCCAGAGACGGTTCCCGATGTAATGCCCGAGACTGAGGCTGTTCCGGAGGTCGAGGCGGTGCCCGATGTTGTTCCCGATGCCGAGGCGGTGCCCGATGCAGAGGTCGTTCCCGAGGCGGTGTCCTTGTCCAAGGCCGTTCCCGAGGCGGTGCCCAATGCCGAGGCCGTTCCCGAGGTGGGTGCCCGATGCCGAGGCGGTGCCCGATGCCGAGCCCGAGGCCGTTCCCGAGGCGGTGTCCTTGTCCGAGGTCGAGCCCGAGGCCGTTCCCGAGGCGGAGCCCGAGGCCATTCCCGAGGCGGTGTCCTTGTCCAATGCCGTTCCTGAGGCCATTCCTGAGGCCGTTCCTGAGACCGTTCCCGAGACGGTGCCCGATGCCGAGGTCGTTCCCGAGGCGGTGTCCTTGTCCGATACCATTCCTGAGGCCATTCCCGAGGCGGTGCCCGATGCTGTTCCGGAGGCCGATGGGGGGCCCGAGATGGTTCCGGAGGCGATACCCGTGTCCAAGGCCGTTCCCGAGGCGGTGCCCTTGTCTGAGGCCGTTCCCGATGCCGTTCCCAATGCCGTGACCTGGCCATCGCCACAGCCTGCTCCTTACTGGCTCCCCGATTGGCAGGTTCCGTTCGGGCCACTCAAATGGCGAATTACTCCCTGGCCGTCTGCACAACGAGAATGGACTGATCCACCGTGGCCACCTGAACTGCCTGGCCCCTCGTGGTCCCCTGAACTTTCGGGTCCACCGTGGCCACCTGAACTGCCTGGTCCCTCGTGGTCCCCTGAACTTTCGGGTCCACCGTGGCCACCTGAACTGCCTGGTCCCTCGTGGTCCCCTGAACTTTCGGGTCCACCATGGCCCCCTGATCTGACCGAGCCACCTGGGCTGCCAGGGGAACCATCGCTGCCGGTCCCAGTTCCCCTACACGGGCCTGGCCCGCCATCCCTCCCCCTGTTCTGCCTCCACCAGTCCACCTCCCTCCTGGTCTCTTTGTTTTGTTTGGTTTGTTCTGAGGAGCATCTAGAAGCTGCTCCTTAGAGGGGGGGTAGTGTCACGGTGTCTGGTTTGTGTATCCCTGGGTGTCCACTAGAGGTCTCACTTCCCCTTATTGTCACCCCACTTTAGAACTGCATTTCCCATAGTCCTGTCTGTTTCATCACTGCTCATTGCACTCAGCTGTCCCTGGTCATTAATCATTGCACTCAGCCAGTTCCTCGTTAGTATTGTAATCACCTGTCTATATATACCTGGTTTGTTTCTGTCTGTCACGGAGTCCTTGTTTAATGTCGAGTAGTATTCATGTCCGTCTACTCTTGCCTTGCCTTGCCTTGCCTTGCCTTGCCTTGCCTTGTGTTCGTGTCATATTTATGTTGTTTGGATTATGTTTGGTTTTGACCCCTGCCTGGACTGTTTACCCTTTTGGATTATCCCTAAATAAACGACTTACCTGCAATTGGATCAATCAACATTATTAATCAAAACATAGCCTATACATAAAGACCTTATTGTAGAACAGTTCAAGCCTAATAGTAGGGCAACGGAGAGCCCATTCACAGTTGGGATGGTCTAAATGAATTTAATTTTGACACTGAATGTGCCTTTAGGCAATTTTTGTATGTGTGTTGTGGTTTTATTTGTATGACAATCTGTTTGCCTTAAAAATGTGCTATGTATTTAAATATCATAATAACTTTCAAAATTCAGGCCTTGCCCTGCTTGCCAGGTCAAGAACCAGGCCAGTAGGAAGTGCTGCAGTGCCTGCTACACAACCCTTAGCAATTTTAATAAGATGGAGGCCCTCAAAGACAGGCTGGATAATGAGTGGTGGCAGGGGGTCTGGAAAAACCGCAATGCAGCAAGAATGGTTTCTTCTGCCCAAGTTGCAGTAAGTTAAAATACTTATGCTTCATGTATTGGATAGTTGTCAATATGAATCTCAAAGCACATTAACATCAATACTATCCTACTGTCAGCTATCAACATTATCATTTCTTACTGTGTAGAACAATCCAGTGTGAATCAACCCAAAGATGCTGTCATGCTGTGACTGAACATACAATTTTATAAAAGTTTCCTTTCACTGGCATGTTTATGACATGCCAAAATCACTCATGTTCCCTCAATTTACTTATCAGCGCACCAATACATGTATCATAGACTCCGTTTACATGTGCACAAATAATGTGATTATTTCCAATAATCAAAATAAGGACTTAATCGCATTATGATGTTTACATGTCAAAAGCAAAGCACTTCACTCCCATTTACATGCAATTTCCGTATTCTTATTATTCACTTAAGAATTGTGCGTAATTTTTTAGTGCTGTACTCACAAACCCCACTATTCTTGATAAATTCTGGACTCAGCAAGAGTGCAGGTGCATTACTATCCACTGTTTTAATTTATTTTACATCTAATGCAAAACACTTCCCCGCCATTGTTTCTGATATGCGTTTAATTAACAGGTGCGAGTCGCGTCATTCATGTACATCACGCACGCATGCTCACTTTGGTCAAAGCGGCAATACTGTGATTAAGGTGTTTACATGCCTGTATATTGTGAATAAAATCGGCATACGCCACCTTTGTTAATGCAGTTATTCTTGCTGCGATTATGAGCTTACTCACATTATTTAGATTGAAGTATTGCGTTTACATGAGGTAAAGTTTAATCGCAATATTGTCAAAATCTCATAATTGCATTAAGAGGGTCCATGTAAACGCACTCACTGTCTATCCTATGCAATTGGTGAGCTTTCTGATAGTGGTGACCAAAAGTTAAATGGTTTGCTCCAATGTCAGGCTACTTATTTTTTGTTTTTACTTCAACAATTTAATTTCTAGTAAAACTGCACTGCTAAGGACCATGTATAACTCTATTAACCCTCTGGTGTCTAAGGGTATTTTTGGGGCCTGGAGAAGTTTTGTCATGCCCTGACATTTGTGCTTTTTTTTCAGTTTCTTATAAATATCTAAATGGCTAAAGTCTAATCTCACTGTAATCAGCACAAACTGGGCTATAATAATATGTGAGCAGCATGTATGTACATGATTGTGTTTTTGAGAAAAAAAAATGTTATGCGTGGTTAGTGAACAACTAAAAATGTTAAATCACTTGAAAAAGGCAATAAAACACATACAGAAAATTGGTTCCCCAGGAATTTTGAGAACTGGAGCTTGTAGCCTAGAATTTTTTTTTTCTAAATTGTTTACTCACTTACAGAAAACAATATATTGATTTAAATTTTCTAAGACACTTTTTGTTGGTAAAAGTCATATGCGAGTAGGCGTCAACTATCATGAATTCACACCTGAGAAGACAAAGGCCTGCATAATGAGCTGCATAATGAGCCATTCAGGCAGCTGTGTCACTGAGAGGGGTGAGTTACAAGAAAGAATGTGAGGACAAAATATAAATGTATATAATTTTATGTTTGTAGTTTATTTAGAATATATTTAATTATCCCACAACATAATTTAATATTCACTTGTGAGTGCAGTTAAACAGTTTATTAGGAAAAATCAAAGCTGACTTTCAAACTGAATTTTTTGCATCATTAGTCCAGTCACACAATCCTTCAGAAATCCTTTTAACAATCTTATTTTCTACAAAAAAAAAAAACATTTATTGTTATTATTATCATCATCATTATTATTATTATTAATGTTGAAAAGAGCTGAGAATATTTTTTTCAGGTTTTTTAGGGGGGATAAATTGAAAGAACAGCAATGATTGTTACATTTGTTGCAGTTACATTTATTGTTACATTTATATTATTTACATCAAGCTTTTGAATGGTATAGTAGTGTATATTGTTATTGAAACTTCATAATATTTCACTTGATTATACATTTAGTCAGGAATTATAGTTTGAAAAAAAAAGTCTTTGGAAAAAGTCTAACTAGTAAAATGTTTACACGTTATGTGAAAACTAGTACAAGTATATAAATAAATAAAAAGAGACTTACTCATGTTTCTGATCTCTGCTGAATAAAGTGCTTCATTCTTTTTTTCTGAGGAAATCCAAATCTCAAATCCTCAACCACATCACATCTTTTTGGGGTGAATTATGTCTTATTCCTCTCATCACGAAGCAAACAGTAAAATAAAAAAAACTTGAAGAACAATCTCGCTGCGTTAAATTGTTCTTCAACTTTGTTTTTGTATTGTCTTTTTGCGGCTTTGATGGATTTCCTGAGATCGTAACTGGCTTGTTTGCGATCATCAGCGTTTCCCGATTTAAAAAGCGGATGTCCGCGCTGACAAGGCTGCACGAACATCGCTATTAATCCACGGTTTTTGGTTGGGGTAGATGTGGATTGTTTTTGTCGGCACTACATCTTCTACACACTTCCTGATGAAACACTTTACAGTTAAATTAAAATTAAATTATATTTTAAAATCTGTATACATATTAAAATGAATGTCAGCTTGTTACCTCCTTAACAGGATCGCAGATGTCTCAGCCACAGACCCAGTCTGACCATCAGATCCAAACCCAAACCCATCCTGACCAGCAGGTCCAGACCCAGCCCGACCAGCAGATCGAGACCCAGCCTGACCAGCAGGTCCAGACACAGCCTGACCAGCAGATCCACACTAAAGCTCAGCAGATTGATGATGGTGTCATTCTCAACCTCTACTTTTTGCCCTCTCCACCCCAGACTCACCCTGAAGCTCAGCAGCTCCAGATTAAGGCTGAAGGCCATACTCAACCCCAGCCCCATCCTCAGCATAAACCTATCCTACCAAAGCCCCGTAAAAGAAAACAAGGTAAGGTGAATTTTCTTTGCAGCCATTCTCTATATTTATGTAGAATTCATTACATTTAAGTTTAGTTAGGTTAATGTTAATTTGGGACCTCCACAACAGAGTCCCAACCCCCAGAGTCTCCGGTCCACCATCAGCCCCAGATACAGGGCCAGCCCCAGCCTCAGCAAATTCAGCTGCTGACTGCCAAGCCAAACCCCCAAAAAATAAAAAGGGTAAAGTAAACTTTCTTGCAGCCAATCTCTTATGCAGAATTCATTACGGTTTGCATAAACACTATGTACTTTCTGATGTAATACTAGTGAAAAGAGCTTTATTGGCACTACTAGAAAATTGCAATTGGTGTTTGATGACATTACAGTAAGCAATGCCATGCTGTAAAGGTGAAGTGAATTTTCTTATTGGCCAATTTATAATTTATTTATTTATATTTTTGTAATTAGGCAAATACTTTTGTCATCAGATGAATTGGTTCTGTTTGATTTAGATAATTTTGATACAACAGTTAGGTCAAGTCAAATTATCTGTTATATTCTGATTATCTGTTATATTCTGGTCGAGAAATGTTCAGTCATGCTATTTGAATAAAGATGTCTTTGGATTTCCTCACTGATTTTTGCGCTGGTGTTATATATCACTCTGCATTTTGCATTGAATTGACCTACACCAATGTTCCATTAGTGCGAAGATAGATTTATCAAACTCCTGCCTCTCTCTTACCTCTCTCTTACTTGTGCTATATTGTTTTAACATTTTACAATGGCCAGTGTGATCCACATCTGCCTTTTCGCATATCTGTGAAAAAGAGCACGCATACACACCAGGGATGGAAATTAGCACCCGCCACCAGCCAAATGCGGGTGATTTTGTGTTGTGGCGGGTAAACTGGCTTCACCTACCGGCCACCGTGGCGGGTAAATAAAAATAGCATACTGTTGCACCCGGATGGCGGACACTTTTAGAGGAGGCACACCTTCAAAAAAAAATGTGGCGTTACATTGCAGGCGTTAAGAGGTCTGCAGAGAAAACATCTCAGGAGGAGCCAGTGGGCAAAGAGGCGAAGGTCAAAAAACTTTTTTTTAAAGAACAATGGAGAAAAGCAGACAATGGGGAGTCCCGCGATTGGTTAATTTACGACAAGACAAGTCTGACAATGTTCTGCTCGGTATGTAGTCAACACGCTTCAGAAGATGCCAAAACTAATAGTTTCATTGTTGGGACTAAAAACCATAAAGGCTTACCAGCCTGAAGACGGCCCAGTTGGATAAGATGATAATACTGTTTAGGAATGCCCACGCAATCGCGAAAAAAGGAAGGCCATTTCGAGTGTGCAATGCAAGTAAGTCTTTTTTTTTTTTGTCTATGAAATGTTGAATAATAGATTTTAATGAAGTTTGTGAAAAGTGACTGGAGGTCCCGTCTTACATCAAGAAGCCTCTGTGACCTACTGACTGTCCGGCTATCCCAGTCCCTCTATTGAGAATTATGACCCCACCCATGCTATCCAGCTCTGGCATCAGGCTAGCATCCGACCTGGAAGGCCACAGTTCATGGAAGGGAAGAAGAACGCTCAGGAAAGCACCTCTGAAACTTCAGAATCTGATTCTGATGAGCAGGAGTAAATTGGACTGGGAGTGGGGAGGATGGGTGGAGGAATGTTAGTTTTTTGTTTAATCTGCCCTACTCATTTAATGAAATGTATATCAGTTCGTGGTTTGTGTGTGTATAAGAGAGAAAGAGAAAATGTCAGTATTTCATTGAGACTTGAGATTAAATAAACTGCTTAAGTATTGTAGATCTTGTAGTATTAATTTTCACATGCAGTTACACATTGTCGGTTAAAAACAAGAAAGTGGGCTGGTAAAAAACATTGAGTGACAGAGTGACCAGAGGTGAGATGTAGAACCATATTTCTTATTCATGTCTCTGATACCCTCCTCATTGTACAATATTAATTTATAGCCTACCTACAGATGTTTAGCTCACGTCACCGACCAGTGCATATGGCCAAGCATGAATGTCATTACTGTCAGTATGGTTTTTTGAAATGGTAACGGTAACTACACAAATATAATTAAGTGTGTGTGTGTGTGTGTGTGTGTGTGTTTCTGCAGGATAAGGCTGAAGTAAAGGTGTGCTGGTTGCCTTGTTCTCAGAGGTAAGTATTGGCATATAGTATATATCCATTCATATTTGACTATAATGTTTCCTGTCAGCTCTTAGTTTTTTTTTTTGTTGTTGTTTTAGGATGATAGAGTAGTACAGATGGTAGACAACCAAAATGAGTAATGCCGCCGCGCGTACCAAGTCAGTCGTCTGTTAAATTAATTCGCGAAACTACCGCCAGGTGGCGCAAAGGGACGGATTGCGAACTGAATGTAATTGCAAAATGAGATAAAAGGAGGAGGTAAAACAAACAATAACATTATGATATAACATTGTACCATCTTTAAAGGGGTCATGAAATGAGAAACCAAAATTTGCCTTGATCTTTTTGGAATATAAGAGGTCTTTTGTACCATTAAAACATCCTGCAAGTTTCATAGCTTAAAGTCGTCCTCCCCATTATAAACGAGCCATTTATTTAATCAAGCTCTAAATACAGCTCGTTCTGGATCCATGGTAAGAAGTGACGTCACGGTGCGAAGTGACGTTCCAAACCATTTGCATATTGACCGCCTCCAGCACAAGACAACTACGCTCATTTCGTATCGTTGTCGCGCCGCGCGCCTCACAAGTGTTCAGTCGACGGACAGCGAGTGGGTCTGTGTACAGGAAAATTACAATGCCACGCAGATGTGCTCAAACATATAAGGTTTTATCATTGCAAGAGCCATCGCTTCGAATGCATCACCTGCTACTAAACAGTTACGCTCAATCCACAAATGTTCTGGCTGGGGGATTTCCACTGGTACAAAAATGTACCCCATTAGATGGTACCAATTTGTTCTTGTTAGGGGTACCACCCCAGCGACAATGCCATTGTAACTATAAAGTGGCAAAAATGTCCTTGATAAATAACGACGGCACACCACAATCTTCATTTCCAATAAACTTTAATAAACAAAGTTTTTCACATTTAAACATTTTTAAAAGAGAATCACTTTATGGATGCATTACTTACTGCAGTGTAAGAACATAACATAACATCATGCTTTATATTGACTAAAAGCTACGGTGAGTGTTCATTGTATGCTTAAAGGATTAGTTCACCCCAAAATGAACATTTCCTATTAATTTACTCACCCAATGCCATCCAAGATATCCATGTCTTTCTCTCCTCAGTGGGAGAGAAATTATGTTTTTTGAGGAAAACATTTCTGGATTTTTTTCTTCTAACAATGGACTTCATTGGTTATCATCGTTTTTAAGTCCAAATCAATGCAGTTTCAAAAGTCTTTGAAGTGTTTAAACAGGCTGTACACAATCACAGCTGAAGAAGAGGTTGTTTTCTAGTGAAACGATAGGTCATTTTCAAAAAAAATTATTTATACTTTTTACCTTCAATAGTTCGGATTGAGCTGATCAACAAACGGACAGGGAACTACGTCATCACGTTGAAAGGTCACGCCAGCGCTGGCAGAAGTACCGCCCCACTGTTTACAATGCGACCGTACGTAGGAGAATAGTTCAAATAGTATTGTTTTCTATTATATATATATATATATAGTAATAGTATTCAATGAATATGAATAGTATATGAATAACCTTCTGATGAATATGAATAGTAGTTTAAATAGTATTGCCGGCGTGACCTTTTAACGTGATGACGTAGTTCCCTGTCCGTTTGTTGATCAGCTCAATCCGAACTATTGAAGGTAAAAAGTATAAATTATTTTTTTTGAAAATGACCTATCGTTTCACTAGAAAACAACCTCTTCTTCAGCTGTGATCACGTACAGCCCGTTTAAACACTTCAAAGAATTTTGAAACTGCATTGATTTGGACTTAAAAATGATGGTAACCAATGAAGTCCATTGTTAGAAGAAAAATCCAGAAATGTTTTCCTCAAAAAACTATTTCTCTCCCTCTGAGGAAAGAAAGACATGGATATCTTGGATGGCATTTTCGCAATACATCGCTGGAGGAAGGTCAGAGTGTTCTGGTTTTTGGGTTGGTATTCAAGATTGAAAACAAAATATGAATAAAACGAGGAGATCATGGCTTCCTCTACCTTCATGCCTTCACACACCTCGACCCTGTCTACCTTAAGGGAACAGGAGCTTCGTCCCTCAAATGTGGACTTCCAGTCTTCTTGGGTCACCTGGACAATTGGGTATGGTGTGTTGTGTTCACCCTGAAGAATACAGCAAAGTAGACATGGGGCAAACAAGTGAATGTTCACGGTGCATTTTATGCAAACAACTCTAATCGTAGTTGTAACTCTATATTTACAGTAGGCATAATTGTCATTGCGTATGTGTATGCAGCATGAGTCAAATACAATCTTCTGTTCGTAAACAGTTGTAGTTCATTCATTAATCTGACTATGCATCCGTGCATTTAATTGCCATTCGCTCGTGTGATAGTAATATGGATCTTAGTAGTATTTTAAGTAACAATTGATTCTATAAACAACTATAAAAAAAGATACATTTCGGCTTTCTCCGGCTCCCTGCACCGGGCTAATGTCTAACCGCACACTCCCTGGTCCGAAATCCAAAATGGCGGCCACGTGCAACTAGTCTATTCTAACGTACACAACATAGCCGCCATCTTCTAATGTTAAACTGTGTTCCACATGCACAAATGGAATCGAACATCATCCAACATCTTATAAATATACAATACCCATACACTAAACACTTATATAATTGATTATCTACATAGCTGCAGAACTATTTGGGCATCAACTTAACTTTAACTCAACTTTTCAGTTGAGTACGTTGGCTGTATGAGGAACTCGAGCTAGCTAACGATAGCTGTAGTCAACTCTAAGCTAGCTGGTAAACGTTAGCTAAAGCCACGTTCAGACTGCACGATTTTAGCCCAGTTTTTGGCTCGCTGACAGGTTTTGAGGAATCGCCGACAAATGCCCGAAATCACAGGCAAATCGGTGCTCGTTCACGTGAGTGACAATCACGCAGTGTGAATGAGCAAAGACTCGATCTGAGAGAAACGCCAACAAGTCACCGACGCCCGTGAGATATTTGGCATGCTAAATATCTGGACTTGTCGGCGATTCAAAATCATGCTGTGTGAAAAGTGTTCTGATTGAAAACTACGTCGGCGATGACTGACAGCCAATGAGAGAGCAAGATACAGAGCAGCGGGGAGTTCGGGGAGGAGTTATAGACCACAATATCAGCAAACATGGCTTCGTTTCAGAAAAAGGCTTCTTCTCTGTCTATTTGGACCCAAGAAATGGAAGAAAAATTAGTAGAAATTTGGCAGGAGCACCCGTGTCTGTTTGACGTTTCATCTGAGCTATCCCAGTCTCATGTGAGAACTCGATCCGGTCTTGCACGCGTGATATCGCGTTGTTTCCTTGTCACATCTCGTGTGTGTTTGGTTGTGAAATGTAGTTTGTGTGCCAGACAGAGTTGTCGGCGATTCTTCCTATTGTAAAGTCATGCAGTGTGAAACCTTCTGTCGCGAACCATCGTGCAGTGTGAACACAGCAGAGACTGAATGCTGGCCAAGATAGTCATGCAGTGTGAAAAGAACAGTGACCCGACTACTTTGAAAATCGTGCAGTCTGAACTCGGCTTAAGGTTATGCTTTTTTCTTTACAATCTTTACAACTAGCTACATGTGACGAATGTTAGTGGTAACTTACAAATAAGTCCCGATATAATGTTAGTTCGATCTAACTGTAGCTAACGTGCAGCCAACTTTAATCAGCGGGCCGCAAATGTCACTTAAATGTACGTTAGCTAACGACAGTATTACTCACCTCTGAATTTCTGTGCTTCAACTTAGTTACACCACCTTCTGTCATGTTTGGATCAGCTCATCTGAGGATAAAGTTGGCAGGGCCATTGTTGAGCTGTCAAGCGTTCTGCAGGCTCCAGCGAGTGATAACACAGCCAGTCATAATATTAGACAGACCAACAACAGGACAATTTTCGCTATCTTATTCATCACTAAATTCACTTATGAGAACGTTTTAGGCAAGAAAAGAACTGTTTAGATTTCAAATATAGGCAGTCTTGTGAAAATTGATGCCGAATTGACAATTTGCTTCAAAGTTCGGAGTTGAGAAGCTCCATGAAGTGAGGCGACAGCCAGCAGGCGCCTGCCCCGGCCACTAGCTCGTCGCTCAGCCAGTCCTGCTCAGAGACCCTGCTGTGAGCTGGAGGTCTCTCAGACCGGTCTCGTACATTAGAGGCTTTTATTTTGCCGTTGACGATTCGTTTGTTTACATGCTGTTCATGTAAACCCTCTAATTCGATTCATGCCATTGATGTCCATCCAAGTTCACTCGACTACATACTCATGACGTAACATACATACTATCAGTGAAACAGCATGAAATAAACACCTAACACAGAATTAATGAATAAAGGAAAACATAAAACATGCAAAATAACACTATACTCGGTACTTTATCTCCGCATCTCTGCATAACCTTCGGCGCGCGCGCGCTAATCACACCATGTTTGCTAACAATGTGCACAGCACAGGGCCCGGTTCCCCAAAACGTTCTTATCGCTAAGTAGTTCTTAACCTATTCATTAACCTCTCTCTTAATGTTATGGCACGATTCCCGACACGTTCATACGCTAAGTATATCTTCTGTAAGTCACACTTTCGTAAGGTTGGTCTGGACCATTTGTAAGCTCTCTCTTAGCGTTGTTTGAGCTCAAGACGCTAGTTGCCGCCACTTTGCAGCAGTCTTTAGAAATCAGCGCAGCGCAGTACAAGTCCAACTATGGTATGTTGACAATGTTGTGGCTCAACAATGATTTTATGTTATGGACATATTAAGACTAATAATAAAATATGTTCGCAATGGATACAGGCCCAGGGGAGTGTCTAGAGCATTTTAAATGGGGTGGCCAGTCTGGGGCACTGGCTCAAAAGAGGTTGGCGGGGGGGACATCTGCATATTTATGTGGGATTCACTCTCCAAGTAGCAGTGATTGACACAATGATGACCAAAGCAATAGACGGGAGAAAATATGTGAAAATGGGCATTAAGACTAGAGCACCCTCACTAATTTTAGAAGCACCATCAGTGATTATTTCTGGAACCTGGTTAATACGCTTTTATTGCAAAACTATATACAAAAACAACAAAATACAAATGCACTTAATAAAACAATTGAATAAATGCATATTTATAAGTTAAGCACTTGACTAAAATAAGAAGGCTATTAATAAAATAAATAACTAAGGCTGACTATAATCAGCTTGCTTCCATTTAATGAGATATGCCTACTCCTCATCTGAATTAGAAAAAAAGCGCTTCTAGTCTTCAGTGATGCAAGAACGTTTGAGCATACACGTAATCTCTGAGCAAAAGCAGAGACAATTCATAGAAGAACAATGTATATTTAAAAGCACACATCCATTTTTGTGTGAGTGAAGGAAATCCACTTGCGAGTGGAGATTCGTGCTCGCGCATTACATGGAACACGTAACATTATGCGCTCTCGATATGTCAAATATCAAGCTATAGAAACCGCCTAAAATTAAGTAAGGGGGGGTCACCTGGGGTGGCCAGACAAATTTCAGGGGGGGCCGGTGCCACCCCTGGCCACCACGTAGACACGCCTCTGTACAGGCCTATTTATGAAGTTGACTTTATTTGGTATCAGAACTAATATGGTGGTAATTAGCCTAGGCTATTTCGTAATGTCATTAAAGCGTTTAAATTGCCAATCACTTTTAATAATTAAAATCTGGCAAACAATTTGGCTCTAAATGGCTAAGATCTATAAATGGGTAAGCATGGTGGTGTCCAGTAAACGACCAACTATGGCAGCGATCCAACGTGTCCTTGTATCGAATCAAAGACGGCGCCAGCCGCGGAGCCGTTTAGTCCATGTCAATTTTTTTATTCAGCAAAACTTAAGCCCTTTTTACATTTTGCCTGACGTGCTATATTAAAAAAAATCGCCTCCCAAGACAACTCATTATGGAGCTGCTGGACCTTCTCAGACCTGCGCTTGCCAGGCTAACGCGGCGGAATTTTGCTTTAAGCCCTGAAGTCCAGCTGCTTGCAGTGCTAAGGTTTTGCAGGGAGCTTCATCGAGGTCATGGGAGAGGGCTACGGCGTAAGCAAGACCTCTGTGTGGAGGTGCGTCCACACTGTCACCAACGCCCTTCTGCGCCATGCCGGGGATTACATCCGGGGAATTCTGATTGTAAAGTACCTTACCATTAATATAAAAGTGTATTACATAATTTTTAGAAGTCATTAAACCCATGTAAAGAAGCTGCACAAGTGGAACAACGGGATAAGGAGGGTGGATGATTAGCGAGGGATACCCGGTTCGTCTACCCATCACAACATATAGTGTGAACATATTACTGACAATTTTGGTTAATTTAACTAATAGTCTATATTTTACGGATAACTTAAACTATGTTAAAATAAATGTTACTGGAATAATTTGAGGAATGTTTCATTTGCATAGAACGTGTTGTCTTTCTTAACGCCGTAATGCAACTTCGCCTGAAGTTGAAAATCGATTCCTGAGCAATCGATGCCAACTTATTCAGCACCTTCACTTGGGACAGCACCTTTGTAACGTCAGACGTAAGAGGCAGCGTGTTAAGAAGCTTCCTAAGGTACACTTCGGGGAACACACTTAGGAACATAAACAACTTTGGTAAGATATATCTTTCGAGTCTTCTTACCACACAAAAATCTAGCGTAATCAAAAAACATGAAACAAATCGTTAACACTATAGACAGTTTACAGACTCAACAGTCTCATATAGGAAACAATACCGTTAACAGTCCTTCTTATGAAGATCTAAAACAATGATGGTGTGCATTTTATACATTCGTTACCTGTAAAGGATGATATTAATTACGAAGTTTAAGCGACGCGATCATCAGCGTTGCTTTATCTTGAATGAAACGTATCGCGAGAACTCCTTCTCTAAATGCACTCAATGCCGCGTCCACGCCCGCACAAATAATAATATATATTGAATTAATTTGAACCAATAGTGCTTATTATAGAACCCAAAATATATGCAACAATTATTTAAATGAAAACAATAATGATAATAATTATAAAAGTCTGTAAATAATCCCTTAGCAGAAACAAATGAAAATACTTACGAAAACTTATAGTAAAAATAATTATGCACTTATCACAGAAGATTATTTAGCATACAATTTACAATAATTTACAAATTATGACAAAGGCTCTATCAGTCTTAGAAAAGGCACGCATAAGTAGCTGCTACCCCAGAGGATTGTGTACCCTGTAACTTGAAAAGTACTTCTTAGTACCCCACAGGAAGTGTACCCTTTAACTTGAATAAGGTACTTTTTTGTACCCTACAGGATGTGTACCCAAAAGGTACTTCTAAGTACCCCATGGGAACATGATAGGACCTTTAATGGTACATTTGTGAATGTTGTACCTTAACTATTACTTTATATGACAAATGTACCTTTTCAAAGGGTACATATATGTACCTTTCACCATGCATATTTCATTGTGTACCCCTTTTCTTTGGAAAGGTACTTTTTGGTACTCAGCTGGATAAATGTTTGTTCCTTTGCTGGCACATTTGTGAAATTTGTACCTTAAAGTACTTAATTGTACCCTCACTGTACCTTTATTTCTGAGAGTGTAGTATTAAAAAATAAATAAATAAATAAAATAAAGGTCTTTCCAGCATTAAGGTAATAACGTTACTGCTTTTTATTAATCATCTTGTCTCAGTTATAAATTTGACTGGTAAATGATAGAGAATTATATTAAAACTTGTCTTGAACAATTTCGTATTCATTTGAATATTGATTGTAAGTAGGGAGGCAAAAAAAATCTATTTAAATTGTAAAACGGATTGTTTTGTGAAAAAAAATCAGGGATTTTTTTTAGGCCATAACCCAGCAGGCACACAACGTCATATGACGTTAATATTAGATTAAATTTAGGTCGCGACGTCAGGTAACCAAAATTCAATGTCAAGCCAACATCTAATGACAACGTTAAATTGACGTCCAAGACCAACATCAGCTGACGATGATATTTGGTTGTTTTTACGTTGTGTTATAAAGTAACCTAAACCCAACGTCGAGCCAACGTCTCAGGCCAACGTCACATTGACATCAAATACTGATATTCAGTCGTCAGGTATGGCAACCAAAATCCAATGTCTTCAAGACGTCATAATGGTAATGTCCAATCAACGTCAAATTATAACGTCATTTGACTTTGATCTTTAGTTTGTTTTTAGGTTGTGACATTAACTAACCTAAACCCAACGTCGAGTCAACGTCTCAGGCCAACATTTGCCAGATTAACAGGTCTAATTTTTTTTCCTATAATGCCTGATGAGGTTAGAGAACACCTGACAAGAGATCAGAGACCATTCCTTCATCCAGAATCACTCCAGACCCTTCAGATTCCCAGCTCCATGTTGGTGCTTCTCCTCTTCAGTTCACTCCTCTCATGTTCTGTAAGGTTCAGGTCAGAGGACTGGAATGGCTATAGCAGAAGCTTGGTTTTGAGCTCAGTGACCCATTTCTGTGTTGTTTTCGAGGTTTGTGTTTGGATTATTGTACAGTTGAAAGATCCAAACATGGACCATTATACGATTTCTTACAGTCACTTACTGATTTTTTATCTGTTGGTATTTGATAGAATCCATGATGTCATGTATCTAAACAAGATGTCCAGGACCTCCAGCAGAAATATAGGCCCAGAAAATAAAAATACAGCAGTATATCATTTTTTAGTTTCATCTGATCATAGAAGCCATTCCCATGTAAAGTTCCAGTCTTGGCTGATAACTGAATATGCTTTAGTTTGTTTTTGAATGAGCTAGGAGAATTTTTCTTGTAACCCTCCCAAACAACATGTGTTAATGTAGGTTCTGTTTGACAATTTTTTTAAAGGTTTTCTGAACCAGAGACTCTGCTATTTTCTGCAATTCTCCAGCTGTGACCCTTGGAGAGTCTTTAGCTACTCAAACTCTCCTTCTCACCGCACATTAGGATGATATAAACACACATCCTCTTCAAGGCAGTTTTGTAACATTTTCTGTTGATTGGAAATTCTTAATTATTGCCCTGATGGTGGAAATGGGAATTTTCACTGCTCTAGCTCTTTTCTTAAAGCCACTTCACCAATTTGTGAAGCTCAATTATCTTTTGCTGCACATCAGAAATATATTCTTTGGTTTTTCTCATTGTGATGAATGATTAAGGGAATTTGGGCTTTGTTTTCCCTCCTCTTTATATTTCTGTGAAACAGGTAGCCATGTCTGGATAATTTCATGTTTATAATCAAGCTGGAGTGCTCAAAATTGTGAATTTGAATGGGAATATACTTCAGAGATATTTTACTCATAAGAATTTTTAGGGGGGGCAATAATTGTGTCCAACGAGCATTTAAGAAAAAAACGTTTTCAATTCTTATTATCCAATGAAAGGATACATTTTTTGTGATTTTTTTTAAATAAAAGATCAAAAGGATTAACAATGCAGAAGAATTTTCACAGCCTTCTTTGATCATATTTACCAAGGGTGCCAATATTATATTTTGGCCACGACTGTACATACCTGCTCTCATTAGAGTGTTACAATAAGTTGATGTACTTACAAAGTTACTTGTAGTCAGTAAAACATATTTTGGGAGAATTAAGAGTTAGAAATTAAGCAGACAGTCTATTAATACTGTAATGAGAGTTAGTTGACATGTAAGTGCAATATTATATTGTCAATAGAATATTCAAAACGGACTATGAAAATAAAGTGTTATGACTTTAATTTGACCCATGACCCATTCATGAACTATAACAGTTTATATAAATTGATATCCAATCTTTTTTTGCAATATAATGCAATTCAAACACTCTCAAACCTGTTAAGACATATTTAGGATGATCAAAACAGTAATGCTTACTCGATTCTGGGCTGGAAATAATTGATCAGATTAGATTTATTAGTATATGGTATTTACTAAATGATTAATCAATTTATGAATATAGCCATTTAACATTTTGCATTTAGAAAAGCATAAAACAAAACAGCATATTGAAATAGAGGGGAAATAATGACAGAGGAAAAAAAGTTACTCAGACGTACAGTGAGCTGGTCCTTCAGAGCTTGTTTTTATTTTGAATATCTTTCCAAAATTAGTTGTTTTGTTGTTTGTCTGCATGGAATCCTGTACTTTGGATCAAGTGTATTCACGAATGCTCGAAAACCTTTATCCTCCACAACAGATATAGTGGCTGCATGTCCTTGATTATGAACTCAATTAGCTTTTGATCCAGTTTTTGTTTGGGAAGACTATGAGCTACAATGAAAGAACAATCATATAAAGAAAACAGCGAGTCAGACAAAAGAAAGACATTTTAAATCTTATGTGCAAAAAATAACCTAAACTAACCAACTAAGACTCAAATTACTACAGCACTATTATTGACATACATCAGAAAATTTATATGGGATGATTATACTGTATACTTGCTTAGTTTCCCTACACCAAATAATCTTACAATAAATAATTTGAGTAAACACCTACCAGGGTATGGCATCTTGGCCCCAAACTGTTGTTCAATTGATGGCTGGATCAAACGCTTTTTCGGGGCAGGCGGAGTTTCTCCCTCCCCATCCTCCTTTTGGAATTGCGATTAGGAAAAATAAAAACCCTTCCTGAGTTAATGAGGCTAGGCTACCTAAATCCGACTAACCACAATCGTAGTAATTTATTGAACAGTTTGATTTACAAATTTGATCGCAAATTTGTCATTTAACTTATTTTTTGTCGATTGTAACGTAAAGTAGCGCCAGACTACTGATGTTGACCTTGGAGGCATTCTGCTTCGCGTAAGTGTGAGTGATTGTTGTGTCGATTGATTTACAACGAGTAAGATCAAACCCCGCCCAGCAACCGATTCTAAAGATTTCATTGGGTCAGTCATTGCGCTGATTGCCTACACAATGCTGAAATAATCATTCTACCCTAAACCATACTCTGTGTCACGACTGGATCCATTTAGTCTGAACTTTATTTCTTTACAGGTGACGTGATTGTGTTGACAAATGAAATCGGCTACAGGCCGCGTTTTGTGTTAAAAAAAAAATCTTAAAGAGGAGTCGATTCCCCTTTATGGAATCGATTCCAACCTTTGGAATCGACTCTCATTTCCCAACGCCTCGGAATCGAGGAATCGATTCTTTTTGGAATCGATTCCCAGCCCTACTACTTACCTATTGTCATTCCAGGTTCAAAGTGTTTGGAAAGGTATGTAGTAACATGATGTAATAGTTATTTGTTATTTATAATTTTATAAGTTATTTGGCTTGGTAATTATTGTTTGCTGTCATCAAACTGTAATGTATCGTAACCACAATGACATTTTAACAGTATCGATATGTATCGTTGAGTGAGGAAAAAATTCGAACAAAAGTATTGAAACTGCAGTCTAATGGACAGTGTTTCACTGATACCCCTTACCAAGAAAATGCGTTCTGGGTGTCATTATCTATCTATACCAAACAGTTTTAATAACAGAAAGAGACTTCACAAGATCACACTGCACATTAAGGTTAGTAATTCTCTCTTTCTATGTCTGTCTTTGTAATCATTTGCTTTACTTTTAGGTATATTGCTTGTGTTGACACATCTGTACACATGCACATTTCCAGAAGCAACAAACTTCCTTCAGATGTTTTGAGTTTGCTAATATTTTGTTTTTGTATTTAACTTGTATTACAATTTATTTGTTGTAAATAACAATGCCTCATATTTAATTTCGACTTACATATGCAAATGTCTACATTACAAAGTACTGTCATACTGATCATTTTCATAAATGATGTGTTTAAATATAATCACTATATTCATCAGTCAATTATATATATATATTTCCAAATTAGGCTGAGCATTCAATTCCAGTGGAATCTGTGTCTGATGAACAGCTATATTGTGTCTGCAAGCTGCCAAATACCTTAGAACCATATGCTCAGTGTGATAAATGTAAAGACTGGTTTCACCCAAGGTGTGTTGGATTCAGGAACATTGAAGACATAGCACTGATTTCACCATGGCTGTGTCCTGACTGTTCCATAAAAAGGATAAGGAGACCATTACAGAGGACTAAGCTTTTTTTGGGGAATCCTGATTCACCTCAGTCTTATGACACTGAAGAAGCATTGGAAAAACAAGATGAAGGAAAACATGATAGTGAAAGAAAGACACAGGCTAAACAGTGCCCAACTGAATTTCAGTTAAACCTATCAGAAGATGAGTGGAACAAAATAAAACCAAGCATAAGACCAGGCTACAGAATACTGCAACATGGCTGGACAGACATCATGTCAGAAAAAATCGGTCAGATGATCAACTGTGTTCTGTCATTCTCATATAATAAAGCCATTCAGTCTCAATCAAGAAAGAGGCTGTCTCCATTCTGGCATGGAAAGGCCAGTTTTAAATTTCCAGGATGTGCAAAATTTGATTTATACATATTGGAAGAACCTGCCAAAAATGCAGACTGTGTTTTGGTTAATGTGGAAGTGTCTGGCCAAATAGATCATTCCAAAGGCCTTCAATTTCGAAGATGCACCAGCAGCAGTGAAAAGGAAGAATTGAAGGTGAAGCTGAGAGAATTCACACCTATGCACCTTCACACCAAAAAAAATTGCTTCTGCAGATGAGCAAAAATTAATTGAAGGGAACACAAATGAGGTGCCTCCGCTCACAGTACTGCAAAAAATATCAAGTGAGAACAATCTTGAGAATAGAATGGACACCAGTCCGTTTCTGGATTGTGTCAAAATTCAGAGAGAAACAGACTTGAATCAAAATTTCAGTCCTCTTCAGCATCAGTACATACAGTTTGTGGCAATTTCCCCTTTTATTACTCACATGTACTCAACTGATCAACTTCAACTACTAAGAGACTTGCAGAAGAAAAATACACTTCTCCTCTACCTTGATGCAACAGGTACTGTCGTGGCCAAACCTAATGACTGCAAACGTGTACTATATTATGCACTTTGCTGTCCTGTTACAGCAACTACAGGTACAACAGTTGTTGCAGTGTCAGAGATGCTCTCATCTGATCAAAGCACACCTTCCATCCAGCACTGGCTAACCTGTTTTTCGCGTGATTTCTTTAAGATGTTTAATCAGCATCACCAGCCACAAAAAGTAGAAACAGATTTCAGCTGGGCAATTATTCATGGATGTGTTCTTGCTTTCTGCCAGAATGATGTGCACATGTACCTGCAGCGGTGTCTTCAGGTCAGTGAAGGAAAACAAAAATGCTCGTTCACTGTTGTGCACATTTGTGCTGCACACATGATTAAAATCCTGTGCTGCAAGACATCAAAAGTGAAGTGTGCGAAGGCAACAAAAGACCTCTTTCTCTATTCAATGGCACTGCTGCAGAATGCCACAACACTAGATGAGATTCAAGCTCTGCTAACAGACATGTGTGCAGTTTTTACAGAGGAAACAATTCGAGACTGCCAGAAGAGTCTGAACAATCTGCAGACTGCCATTCAAAATCAAGCAGTTATTGCAGATGTGGAAACTGCAAGAACACCAATGGAAGAAGCAGAATTATTCATAGATAAAACACCAAAGACGGTCAGACATGACTCTCTATTTGTGAAACTCTTTGCAGGTATATTCACAGATAACAAGAAAAAGATTCTCAAAAAGAAGGGGTTGAGTGCTCCCTCAAATCCTTACCACTGCCCGTGTTTGATTGACATAGTCAGTACCTACATCCCAACTCTGCCACTTTGGACTGGGATTATGTTAAAGCACCTAAACCAAACAAGAGAGACAAACTCCAAAGCAGAGAATTGGTTCCACACCACCAAAACCATAGTCCTTAAAAACAAACTCCACAGACGGCCTGGAGATTTCATTCAAACAATGCACACATTCATATCTGGTCGAATGCGTGGTGTCAGGATAACAGAAATTCGGCAAAAAGTCATGAAGGAGAAGGAATTGGAAGACATTGACCAACCATTAAGTCAGGAGGAGCAATGGAGGAAAAAAAAACAGAAGAGAAAAAAATCTAAATACTACAATCCCCCCAAGGCTAAGAAAGCCAAGGAAGTCTCTTTCACATGTCCTCCATGGTCTGGTTATGGAAAGCTGGGACAGCAGTCTATAACAATGACTAACACATGCACAATTGACAATCTACTGTACATTATGTACTTAGCCATGAACACAAGACCATTCATTCTTTTGGAAATTGAGCAAATGAAAATGAAGGATAAATGGATGAATGCATTGTTGGAGGTCTACCAGCACTTCTCAGTTGGACAGTGGTCTCAAGGAAAGATCTCCTGGTTGCAAAACATGGATTGTTTTAAAGGAAAAGATCAGTGGGATACATTTGGGACTGAAGATGACTTTGTGGTTTGCCGTCTAGACTACATCCATTACACTGAAAGAATGTCTGTATGTAATGCTGACAAATGTCCTTCCCCTCAGATCCCAAAGCCTTGCTGGAATGTTAATGTAGTGTAAGTAACCAACATTTATTTTTTCAAATATTTTGGTTTCATAATGTCAATAAAAATGTGATGTCAGTACCATATGCTAATTGCCTTTAAAACAACAAAATAGGTGTAATGAATTCTCAGAACTACAACAGTCAATTGACAACTGGGTTGTTGACAGTCATTCATATCCATGCAGAAAAAAGCAGAGGTAGGCCTACATAACAATTTAAAAACAAATACAGTAACTGCAAGCAAAGATATGTCTATCAAAAGTTATGTAAAACATGACATAACTTTTTTGAAATTATGAAAATTATGAAAAGAATAAAATGAAAACACACACACACACACTGTATATATGTGTGTGTGTATTTATTTTATTCTTTTCATAATTTTTTTATGTATTGTGTTGTGTACAGGAATGGAAAGGTGTGTCAGGGAAGAACAACATACACAGCCCGGAGGTTCATTCACGGAATACCTCCTGTTGTGATAATGGCAATAGATGCTACAGTCTTCTGTAATGCTCATCCAGAAATGCAACCACCAATGCTTCCTTCATCAGTGCTACTGTATGACGAAAGGCAAGAATCTACTTTTTGAAAATTAGGAAATATTATAAACATAATAAAGAGTCCACATTTGTCATAGGTTAAAAGGTTATATATTAGAAACAAATAATTACATCTACTTTATTTATATTATTTATATGTTTATGTAATTAACTGTTTAATTGGAATTATTCAGTTGCTTTATGTCATAACACGTCTTTGTTCACAATCAGATACCAACCTGTTGCAGTGACGTTTCACCTTGCTTCAGAAAATCATTTTGTTTCCTTTCATCGAATCACTGGTAGTCACTGGAATTTTTATGATGGGATCGAGTAACTAAAACAGCCAGGCTCTGGAGACCGACAGGCAACCGGCCAAGTTTTTAGAAGTGTATTTTCAAAAATATGTACAGTGGGTCATGTTGTACTTGTAAGGGTAAGTAACCACTTTAGTACAACAAATGTACTATTTCACCTTAGCTATCTATTTGAATTACAAAAGGGATTAACATAAATCTATATGGTTTAGGAAGCTTTTTTTAACAATATTTTGTCGTTTTAGATGTGTAGTGTGTAGTAGGTTATACAAATGTGTGTGTGTGTGAGAGAGAGAGAGAGAGAGCGAGAGAGAGAGTATTATAGGCACAGAATAGGCTACACCTGATACAAAACTTGTTAGCAACTGTACATACCATAGTTATTTAACTTAACACAATTAGTTCCTGCATCCCATTTCTTTTAAACTTGTTTGCAGACTGCAAAAGAAGATAAGCCTGTGATTGAAGGGTTAACTACAATCTCTATCAGTGGTGGAGAGAGTATGGAGGAAGAACAATTTGACAGAATGGTAGGATCCAACCATAATCAGTAGGATTACTAGAATACACTCCAAAGTCTGTTCAATGTAATATTGAATTATTAACTATTATTTTAAATGTGTTTTGTAATGTTACATATGTTTATGTTTTTTTATTGCATTCATTCTCACATGTGAGCCAAGGGCAACTTGTTCCCAGATGCGTTGTCATCCTTAAACAATTAAAACAAGCATCCAATTTTATTAATCTGGTGCAGACTATTAAAGAAGAGCAGACTGCTGACAAGCCCGAGGTGGAAGGAATTTCACCTACAATGAACATCAATGATGAAACACCTGTTGAGGTATGTATCTTAAAAAAATGTAAGATGACATAATAATAAATAAAAAACATATAAATATATATATTTAATTACTAAATCTCTTTAAAAAAATTACCATGTTGACCAGTTTAAGACCTATTTGGATAGTTTGATGGGTGCAATGTTTTGTCCAGTATTGCTGTTGACTAACCCTGATTTTATGGTTTTAAATTAGTTTTATATTAACGGTTTTATATTAACACTTGTTTTATATTGTTCAACAGAAATTTACACCTCACAAAGAATTACAGGAACGTGCTTGTTGCTATCAAAGGGTTGGAAATCAGTAAGGCAAATAAAAAAAATCTGTCTGTCTGTCTGTAGTACCGCTGAAAGTTGTAAATGTTTGTGGAAGTAATGTGCTACCGTACGTTTCAACTATAAAGTGCAAATAATTTCATTACATATATCAGTCTAAACCTGTGAATTTCAAATCCTCTTCTAGGGATGTCATTAAGATCAAACTCCCTTGATAATCTCTTTATATTTTAAAAATTTGAAGGTCAGATGCGGAACGAAAACAACTCAGAAAAAAGATGAGACTGGAAAGAGCAGGTATGGATTCTACTTTAATTCTTGTACAGCACAATTAACAGGGTTTTGACATTGATGCTTCTCTTATTACTCTCCAATTTAGAGCCAATGGAAGTCCCCCCACCTGCTGATTATTTGACCAAGGTAAGCACAGTATAAAATCCTGTCAATCTATCAGTTTTTTTTTATTTTATCAGTCTTATCTGCAGTCACATTTTAGATTGACTGTTGGTTATTTTGGACAGATGCCTCAGGAGATCCTCAGGCAGATCCTGTTGACGACGGAGATATGGCCTTTATGAGACTTTCTCTCACGTGCAAGCTTTTTAGGGACATTGTCAGTGAGAAAAAATTCAAAGATGAGGCCCACTTAACATGGTTAGACAGTAAGTTCTTTAACGTGTAGTGAGTACTGTAAAAAGTATTAGTGTCTGTCTGTTGTTGTTTTTTGTTTTTCTGTATTGCCCTAAACTGTAAAACTTTCACAAAAAAAACAAAAAAAAAAACTTCACTCTTTCAGCCTATGCTTTCTCAAGCCAAACCAACCGAAATGTTGACTTGACCAACTTTTTTAATTTAACTGTTTTCAATTTTGGACTTTTCATTAAAAAAAAAGACTAGAAAATAAATCAACTTTCCTAATGATTTTGCACACAGTATAGTTGATGGCTATGTTGATTATAAATTAAATATCTTAGGTAAATTACAGACAAAGCAAATAAAACACTTTTCCTAACAACATCCTGTAATATATTTAAAATACATTTAAAGCATTTTCCTCGTGAGCCTCTTTTGCCTTTCTTCAACACGATTTAATGTTGTTTTAATATTGTTTGTTCTTTTATGTAAATTAGGTGTCGTGAACTGGAATGCATTTTCTGCACGATACAGAGAGCAGTTCCGGGTGCCATATTCACTGACCCAGTGCCTACGGTGCTGTGAAAAATTCAAGGACTGTCCACCTGGCTATGTTGGGAATGGCAGGAGGGGAGTCCTGCGTGGGTTTTATTCTTCCAAAGACTTTGAGGGCTACTGCTCAGTTGATTGTTTTTTAAATGATGGAGGTGAATTTCATATTGTGTAGATGCAATTTTTTTTTCTTTCTCATGTGTCATGTTTATAGTTTTAGTCGATCTATAATAATACATTTATATTTTCTGTTTTGTTCTATGCAATAAAAAAAAAGATCACTGGTATCAGTTTGGTTTTTGGAGGCACCATGCATAAAATGGAATGCAGACACTGAAAATAAACAGCATGTAGTCAATGTAACTTAAAAATACTTTATTGGATTAAATATTTCACATGCAGAATTGCCAAAGTAACAAAAACATGTCTATAATTATACTAAATAAAAAAACAAGAACCATGACAGAGGAAAGATTAAAATAAGAAATATATAAGGTGACCAATAAATTGTATTGTTATAATATGCACAGTGAAGTATACTGCAACAGAATGTTAATAAAATGTAAATAAAATACTATAACGATATTACAGAATAAACTATAATTCTTTATAATTTAACCTCAGATTATATGATTAGAATTCTAGATATATGCTGTACTACATTTTACTCTTGTTTTTTAATAATATATTTCTTATATATTTTATAACAGTATTCTGTTAAGTATGTGTTTTAATGACGTGTTACGTCACCACGCAGTGCAAATTAAACACGCATGCGCGCGCTGTCACCACGTTTTAATACGCATGCGTGTTATAGACATACCTTACATCACTTTGCGCAGTAAACACATACGTGACGTATATACGTGACGTCACTGCGCTAAAGTCTGCAGCGACGTGTGTCTCGAAAGTTTGGACGCATTACTATTTTTAATGTTTTTGAAAGAAGTCTAATGCTCATCAAGCCTGCGGAATACAGAAAAAAATATATCAAAAAGTTATCAATGTTGGAAACAGTTGTGCTGCTTCATATATTATTTTTAATAAACCGTGATATTTTTGCTGGATACTTTGATGAATAAAAGGTTATAGAGAACAGCATTTATTCAAAATAGAAAAGTTCTTTTTTTTTTAAGAAATTGATCATTTTATTCTGCAAGGATCTGTTTATTGTTAGAAAATAAGGTTTCTTTTTTTAATAAATGCTGTTCTTTTTTTTTACTTTTTATCAAATAATCCTGGGAAAATTATCACAGATTCCCCCCCAAAAATAAGCAGCATAACTCGTAAAATATGTATGATTTGGCGTGAAATCAGGTTGGCATAGCCGTTTTCAAAATTGATAATAATCAGAAATGTTTCTGGAGCATCCAATTGGCATATTATAATGATTTGTGAAGGATCATGTGACACTGAAGACTGATGCTGAAAATTCATTCAAATATTACTGTTTTTTAATAAATAAATGCAGCCTTGATGAGCATAAGACACTTCCAAACGTTTGACCATTATACTGTATTGTGTGTGTGTGTGTGTGTATGTGTGTAAATATGTAGAGAAAGACCAAGAGAGATTTGTTTTTTACAGAACCATGCATTTAGAAGAAAAGAATGTGCAATGGATACAGTGCAATTCCTGTCATGGTTGGCTTCACACAGAATGCGCAGGAATAGATCCAAGTGAAGTAGGCACTGGAACGTCATTTAACTGTGGATGCAAAATGAAACTGCCCTATTGTTTAAGAAGGTTGGCCTCACACCATAATGTTTCTGTCATGTGATATAAAACCACAAATTATGATGCCATAACTGCAGTTTTATTATAGAACGAGGGCTGCTGCGAAAAAGCACATGTTGGAATCTATCGTGACGGATGAGGATATTCAAGTAAAAGTTTAAAATATCAAAATTAAGCAATAATAATAATAATAATAATAATAATAATAGTATTAGAACAGAATTTTTTTTTATAGATTCATTAACTACACAGTTGTCATTAATGTGATGTAATTTTAAATTTGTGCTCTCTGGATTCACAGAAACTTGCAGATGACCTTAGAACTGGGGTGTTGCGATCAAATCGAATGTATCTTAAGCGTCACCCCAATTTCAATTTCAAATTCAAACAAAACCGAGAAGCCCTAATCAGTATCTTCAATGAAAAACAGGTAGGCCTATAATAGTTATAATAATAATAAATAATTGTTGTTATTAGTAATAAATTATAATACAAAGATGTGATAAGAAGAGAAATAGTTTTGTGAAATTAAAACATAATTTTGGTTATTTATATCCAGACGACAACCATAATAGAGTGGACACTGTTGGGTCGTAAAAAGACAGACTTGGAGGAACTTTCATTTAATTTGGATGTGATGACACCCGAGGTAATTGTTAAGTCTATTTTTGATATCTTCTTGACTTTTATATGAATAGCAGTTCATGTTATGTGACACTTCATTTATATTGTAAAGGTAACCCTGTGCATCCTGAGAAAACTGGAGGGATTGAACCGCTATCAAGCGGAAAAGGCTTTTTAAGTCATGTATTTTTTGAAGGTAAGACTTTTATTAAACTAGTGTAAACATCCCCTAACAGTCATGAAAATATTTAGTTATGTATTACATTAATTTAGACACAAGTACAACATTTCATTTTTTTTATAACAACCAAAAGTTGTTGTTTTTTTAGAGCTATAGCTTTTGCCATTTTTACTCACTTGTCATGTATTTGCCGTCTTTCACAGTGATTCATTACTAGCACGTCACTAAAGCTTCACTGTGAAAAGCAATCAGTATTTAAAATACAAAATATTGAGGAAACCCATTGCCTTAAAAATATTAAGTCAATAGGAATAATGCTTGATTAAAAATTAAAAGTAAAATTGAGTCAAGTGGAATTGTGTACTTAATTTTAAGGCAAAGGATTTACTAACTTTTTTTATGTAAGTGTTCACTTTTTACAGTGTTTTTACTCAGCATAGCCAATGTACAGTACATCTGAGTATAAAAAAATGTGGATAACAAATATATTATATTAGCATTATAAAAACAATACTTTTATTCATGTCTTCAATAGGTGAAGATTAAAGACATACAGGAGAGACTGGAATCGTCTTCTGTTCCTATAACACAGGAATTACAAAGATGAAAGAAATATACAGCAATCATCCATAATGAGTAGATAATATACTGTTGATGTACCTTTGAAGTGTAACATTTACTACATAATGAATGTTGAATATCCACTGATAAAATGGTTTTAAACAGTTTACAGAAACTGGTCTCAAATGAGACATAAGTATTAGACAGAAAAATTCAAATTAATATTATAACTCAATCAATCAATAAATTTATCAATCAATACATTTTATTGTGATATTTTGAGGTGCTTCCAGTGTTTCATTATGTGTGCATGTGTTGTAGTATTTCATGATGATCTGAGCTGATTATTACATTTAATAAAAAATATGACTGGCCATATTTGTATACATATTTATATACAACCCATTAAATTTACATATAGTGATAACATTTAATGACAAAATTTCCTATCGTTTTCATATAGGATAAGATAACCACAAAAACTAAATGTAAATGATAATTTAGTAAATGATGAAGATAAATGAATAACTTTGTTTAATGCTAGACAAAATGTATTTTCAGATCTTCAAATACAATTGTTATAGTTTTTAGCACCATGGACAGTGACATAAACTCATTTATACTTCAAATTCATGGGTGCATAACTTCAAAATTCTGTAGTAAAATGTCTGAAATTGTGCATGGCTATACAGTCAAGCATACTGGGTATAAGGCAACAATGTAACTTTTAACGAACCATCAAAGGCAGCTGAGATAAAATGCCTCCAATTGGGCTAACAATGCAATGGCTATTCTAAATGTTATATCTGTCAAAGCCTTGGGTCCATAATTTCAAAATGCTAGAGTAGAAATGTCTAATATTGTGCATGGTCACAGTCAAGCATTTAACCCAACTTTTAACGCACCGTGAAAGGCAGCTGAAATATAGCGCCCACAAAAGGGCCAACAATGCAATTCTTCCTTGAACTGTATTATCACATTTTGTTAAATTCATGGGTCCTTAAGTTAAAAATGCTACAGTACAAATGTCTGAATTTGTGCATGGTGTACCCAAGCACATTGGGTATAAGGCTCCAGTGCAACCATTAAAAAACACTCAAAGGCAGCTGTGATAAATAGCCTCCAAATGGGCAAACAATGAAATGGTTATTCTAAGTGTATTGTATCTGACAACATGGGTCATAATAAAATTCATAATAAAATAATTCTACAGTAAAAACTGCTGAAAATTTAGAATTCGTTAGAGGAGTAGCTCTACTCTAACGGGATACTGTCCAATCTAACGCACCCTCTGAGGTTGCCGAGAAACAGCGCCGCGCATTGTGCAGAAAATGCAATAGGCGGATTGTACATTGTAAAGTGCCAAGTTCAAAAATTCATAAAAAAAATTCTACAGTAAAAACTGCTGAAAATGTGGATTTTGTTAGGGTAGTAGCTTTAGTCTAACGGGATAATGTCCAATCTAACGCACCCTCTGAGGTTGCCGAGAAACAGCGCCGCGAATTGTGCAGAAAATGCAATAGGCAGATTATTGTACATTGTGTAAAGTGCCAAGTTCAAAAATTCATAAAAAAAATAATTCTACAGTAAAAACTGCTGAAAATTTGGATTTTGTTAGGGTAGTAGCTCTAGTCTAACGGGATAATGTCCAATCTAACGCACCATCTGAGGTTACCGAGAAACAGCGCCTCGAATTGTGCAGAAAATGCAATAGGCGGATTGTACATTGTGTATTGAGTCAAGTTAAAAAATTCATAAAAAAATAATTCTACAGTAAAAACTGCTGAAAATTTGGATTTTGTTAGGGTAGTAGCTGTAGTCTAACAGGATAATGTCCAATCTAACGCACCCTCTGAGGTTACCGAGAAACAGCGCCGCGAATTGTGCAGAAAATGCAATAGGCGGATTGTACATTGTGTATTGTGTCAAGTTCAAAAATTCATAAAAAAATAATTCTACAGTAAAAACTGCTGAAAATTTGGAATTTGTTAGGGTAGTAGCTCTAGTCTAACAGGATAATGTCCAATCTAACGCACCCTCTGAGGTTACTGAGAAACAGCGCCGCGAATTGTGCAGAAAATGCAATAGGCAGATTATTGTACATTGTGTAATGTGTCAAGTTCAAAAATTCATAAAATAATAATTCTACAGTAAAAACTGCTGAAAATTTGGATTTTGTTAGGGTAGTAGCTCTAGTCTAACGGGATAATGTCCAATCTAACGCACCATCTGCACCCGCCGAGAAACAGTGCCGCGAATTGTGCAGAAAATGCAATAGTTTAAAAGTTTAAAAAATTATACAAAAATAATTCTACAGTAAAAACTGCTTAAAATTTTTGTTTCGTTAGAGTAGTAGCTCTACTAACTTCACAATGCTACAGTAAAAATGTCCAAATTTCTTTATGGTGACAGTCAAGCACAATGGGTATAAGGCCCCAGTGCAACTTTTAACGCACCCTCAAAGGCAGCTGAGATATCCCCCAATGGGTAATTTTGGCCAATTTCATGGGTTCATAATTTCAAAATTCTTCAGTATAAATATCAGAAATTGTGTATGATTATATTCAAGCACAGATGCAGGATAAAGCATCAGTGAAACACCCCCAAATGGGCCAACAATGTGATAACTCTTCTGCATTGTCAGATTGGGTCCGTAACTTTAAAATGTACAGTAACAATTCAATGGCTCTTTCAAGTCAATTCAATTTAATTCATACATTCATTTGTATAACACTTTTCACAACACATATTTCAAAGCAGCTTTACAGAAAATGCAGATTTCTTTTACAAAACCACAGTAGGATTTTATGAGATATCAGAAAGTACAGTTATTAGATAGAACAAATTAGTATTTACAAACGCAGGCATTTTAAGCAACAATTCATGTGCAGTTTAAAGCAATGATAAAATGATCATTTATTTATAATCATCCATGTTTGATGTTCTGGAGTCCTTGCAGGATAGGTTTCATCTCTTCAAATGTGTCTGAAGTCTTCATAAGGGGCTGGATCCAAGCTGGAGCATAATCTCTGGTTACTTTTTTACATTTTCATTTGTAGCCTAATTAAAAAAAAAAAAAAGTATTCAATATATTTATTTTTAAATACATTCAAATTATGTTATTTGCAATAATTAAAGATTGATGTATAGGCCTCATTATATTTTTTACAGTCATTTTATGTTATTATTATTATTTGTTATTTACCTTTCAAAATAGTGTATTATTCTTTTCTGAAAATAGATAGGCCTACAAAATAATCAGGGTCCCTAAAAAGTGTAAATAAGAGAAAAATGGTCCCTAAGTTGAGCTGATGACATGTACAATTATTAAAGAATACTGTAGCCTAATTATGTGCCTTTATATTTTTACAGTCCATTTTCGCTGATATATCAGTGTTATTTGCATAAAAAAAATATATATATATTCTTTTATTCTGAAAATAGACACAAAAGTAACACAATACCGTTAAAAAACGCGAAAAAGAGAAAAATCGCACGGTCCCTAAGTTGAGCGTCAATAAGAAGCCAGCAAACGCGGAAGTTCGCGTCATTTAAGGTGGAAAGGATAGCATCAATAAGAAGCTGCGAATAAGAAGCTGGATTCAGCCTCGTACACCTGGCCGTTCACGAGCATGCAAGGACCTATGGCAAGCCGTTCTAACTTTTATTCATTTCCAGGATACTAATTCTTGATATCAACAATTCAATTTTTACTTCTTAAAATTATATTTTTTTAATATTAGTTATGATAATTAGTTATTGATATCAGGAATTAGATTTCTACTATAATAATGCCAATTTTTGATATCAGAAATTACATTTCCACTAGTAACAATTCTTGATATCCACAATTCAATTTTCACTATTTAAAATGTTAGTTCTTGATATCAACAATCTAATTTCAACTAGTAAAAACTATAATTCTTGATATCATTCAGAAGAGTTATATTTGACAGATTATAGCTCATCTAGTACTTTTTACCTCTTAAAATTACACTCCAGTGATCAAGATTTGGTTGTCTAATGTTAAGATAACATAAATAATTTTAAGTGTAAGATTTATGGGGCTATTGGTCTAAAACTGCACTGTTTTTTATTGTAGGATTTCCAATGGCCACACGAAGAAGGAAACCACCAACACAGGATGCCATAGAACATGCTGTGAAGGCCCTTGACAAGAAAACAGAGTTAGAAGTGCAATACATTAACTCTTTTAAAGGTATGTGCCTTTGTTATGAATTGTTTTTAATAAATTGCTGTTCTAGCAGAACCCCTTGCCTATACCCTGGGGTTTAGTTTGGAAAATAAATGGAAATTATAAAAATGGCAGTGTATTTCGTTCTCCCATCCTCACGACTATTGATAATTGTCTTTGAATTGGAGTGATAAAGGAAGCGGCATGACATTAGTTCTGGTCTGGTGGGCGTAACTGGATACAGCTGTACAAACCAAAGCTAAAAAATGAATACTCACCTTTGTAATGTAGTTATTATAACCTTTTATCAATGATGTAATTTCATGTAAGTACTGATGTGATGAGAAAAATTAGCTCCTGTATATGCAGCTTATAGGCATAGTAAAACTAATATTTTACTGTTTTTAGACTATTGACCAGCACACATATGCAATGCAATATTAATCATGAATAAAAATGGTATTGAGCAGTATTGAAACTTTGAACTTTAACTGTATATTGCAGTGCAGTGCAAGTGAAATTTTGGATTTGGGTCGAATTCAAAATTAGAATTATGAAGATAGGGAAAATATATGACCCCCACCCCCCGGTAGACTACTCAAAAAGTTATTTCAAGGTTGGCAGGTCTGTATACTGTAAGTGTAAAGGCTGCAACAGTGTAATGGTATCTGTGTGTGTGCAATAGGTCGAGGGGTGTTTGCCAAGGCCCGTTTCAGAAAAGGAGACTTTGTGGTGGAGTACAGAGGAGAATTAATCAATTCTAAAGAATCTCAGAGGAGGAGGAGGACATATCACAATAGATGTGCTGTTTTCATGTTTGATTTCTACTGGCGAGAAAAAACATGGTGGTAAGGCTTAGATGGAATTTTTCCTATCAATTGAGTTAATGTTGCAAACAAATGTGTGATAAAATTATTTTTTTTCTTGTTTTTTGCAACTTTAGCCATCATTTAGCAGCTTGTGTTTTGTATCTGAAGTTTTCTTTTTGGAGGACTGATAAAAAATTGCAATCATAATGTTATTTTATTTAAGCCTAATCTGTACTTTTTTGGTTTGTCACCTTTTCAAAGTGTTGATGCAGCTAGAGAAGATGGCAGCCTCGGGCGACTGCTTAATGATGACCGCAAGCATCCAAACTGCAAAATGAAGAGGGTCATAACAGAGGGCAAACCACACCTCTGCCTATTTGCTTTGAAGGACATTAATGAAGGAGAAGAAATAACATATGACTATGGTGGAACTGATTGGCCTTGGAGGAAACAGGTTTGTCAAAAATGTGTTGCTGTTCCGGTAAAAACTGATTATGAATATTGGCTTTGTTGTAAAAAAGTCAGAATGGTATATTTATTTTACCCAGATTTAAACCAATACTGGTATTTCTGCCTCAGATTAGTTTTGCCTAGTTCAGGATAACTTGTAAACAATGTTTAAAAGATTGAATCATCAAATCATTATCTAAAAGACCAAATCAATTTAAATTTTATAGATATACATTGTGTATATTACACATACCTCAAGTGTCCTAACACAACCACAGTTCCTTTGTACCTATTATTGAAACGTCTAAAGTCTAAACATATACATTCTACAACATGTGTCATTGAACTTGAGATCAGTTTGCTTTCTCCAAGTCGTACAAGCTGTTGGCTACAGGTGAATTCAGTCCTGCCGCACTTCACTGTTACTACTCCCTCAACTGTAATGGTTACAGCTGTCTTATAGCAGGCAACATACATATTACAGAAATCACAGCCAACTTGAACCCATCAAAAGTAACTTGGATTTAGCCTCAGATACAGGACACATGTAAACATTGCCACCACATGCATGTCTCCTGTCTCTCACATGTGTTTATGTTGTGTTTGCACTGAAGTAATGCTACTGCTGACCATCTACTCCATAATAATGTTTAACTCACTCTTCAGGAGGACAAACAATCGGATGCCACTGAGTCTTTTGAGGCTGACATCTTCAGAACAACCGAGCAGACTCCTCAGAGGTCATCCAGCTTCAAGACACAGGTACTAGTTTCTCTCTTTTACGGTCTTTCACTGGTTCAGACTTTAGTAATACCATTCCAACAAAAACTCTTCAAAGCTGTCGCTGTTAATATCCCAGAGGTAGCCAAATAAACATCACTAGCAAGTTATTTTCCGTAGTTGTAGACGCAAGCTCAAGAGGGACATAATGAAATCACTTATGCTATTACATTCTATTTGGCCAAAGATATGCCCATTTACACAGTAGAAAAGAGAAGGCTTCAGGAAGCTTCTGAATGCACTGGATAAACGATATGAAATCCCATCATGCACCTACTTTTCACAGGTAGCTGTCCTGCAGTTATATTTTTGTCTTTTTTGAACAACATCTGTGCTTTTGTCAGTGGTCCCGTTTAAACGTCTGTTAAAAGCAGGCTGTCATTTCGCCAGCTACAGCTACGTATTTAATAGATATAACAGCAGAAGAATGATAAATGCCCAGGAAGTTCTGCCAGCGACATGAGTGAAGGAGAATTGGATGAGAGAGAGATTACGGCAGGCATGGGTGCGTAATTCTGTGTGTGTGTGTGTGTCCTCGTTCTACATAAACAGAAAAATAGAGAACGCTCATTTTATTTATTCTCATAGCAAGGCAAACTAAGTGATTATTACCAAAACTTTGTTATGGCAAGGCTAGCAGACCCAAGTGCAGGACTAAGAATGGGATTAGTTACAAAAGCGGAATATTTATTGCAGGGTTAAAAGGATCTAATATTGTGCGGGTGAAGAGCGAGGCAGAGTGAAAATAGATGCATGCCGAACCGGGTTGGTGGCTGCTGTTCAGAGCAGGGGTAACCGTAGCTGAGAGTCCAGAGTGAGAGAGTCTGATCCAGTAGATCCAGAGCAGAATCCGGGAATAGTTTAGCTGGGCAGGGGTCCAGGCGGAGAGCAGACGGGATCCTTAACACTTAACTAAACAATGCGTTATTATGCATAATTCTCTTTTAACTTTTATTATAGCAAGTAAATGTTCTTCCTCTACATTCGGCCTAATAAAATTATTTAAATGTGTTCATTTATATTGTTGAAGCCTACAGTTTAGCCTATTGATTAATGTTAAAATGTAGGCTATATGACTGTTTTGATCTGTAATGAAATTAAGCATTTAACACAGCTGAGGACTTCATTTTGTTTTCCCTTTGATGTGAACTGGAGCGTTACGTTCACTGCTGTGAGCGGAGGTCAGGCGCGCGGAAAAAAAACCCCTCCAATATTTGAATCTCAATTTGAAAATCGAATGTTTACCTAACAATGAAATATTCAGGTTCAGCCCTAGTCATTTCCACTTCTAAAAGTGCAGTATTGTCCTTGCTATATATTTAAACCATTTTTATGCCACATGTCTGTTTTATTGAAAAATATGAAGATTAAGTGTGGGTTTCCAGTGTTTTTGAAATACCATTTGATGTACATAGGTATACATTTATGTATGTGTGTGGTCATTCATATCTTAATGTCTTTCTTTGATGTTCTATAGTGCCCACACGATCCAGAACCCTTACCTTCAATGAACAAAGTTGGAATGAATCCTTCCCTGGTGGACTACACAGATTCTGATGAATCTCAGAGTCCAAGCACAAATCATGACCAGTTTAATTCAAGCTGCCAGGTATTGTTTTTTTTTAGCATTTGCATGTATTAGTAAGCTCAGACATTATTGGTTCTGCTTTCAGTACCTATTTTTCCCTTGACCTTGGGTTTAAATGTTAATTACATATTTTTCAACACTCTAGACATGGTGTCCGACTTCTGAGTTCGAACTAAGCCTCACCCACCAGGACGGAGATTATATTCCAAGGCTGAGGAGGACCAAAAGCATACAGGTAAGCAACTCAAAATGTAGAAGATGGATGTACATACTTAACATACTTAGCATCTTGTACGTAACAGAAAAGTAATGTTTAATCAGTGTGCTGACTTTGACTTCACTTTTTCTTTTCTGAAGATGAACAGAAAGGTTGAGTTTGCTTCAGATGAGCTTTTTGACCTCACCTCAGGCAGCAGTGGAGAGAAATATATTCCTCACAGTAGTGAGGATTCATCTGAAGGTACAGACACAAGCGAAGTCATTCAACCAGTCAATCAGAAAGAGAGCATGCTTAGATTTCCAATCCTAGGGAGGTATGCTGACATCGGAGAACTGAACGATGTGTCGTCAAAGCAAATCCTTAACAGAGGACGCTCACCTTCAAGAAGAGGGGGCAACTCTGGTATGAGACATAAAAGGCAATGTCCAAGCAGTTCAAGACGTGCATCCTACCCTAAAACACATGCAAGTAGTGGTCACTCAACAAAACGGAGTGGAGAGGGAGACCCTGAATCTGTATTACAGAATACAACACCTGATCTGGAGAAAGATCTTCCTGACAGTGCCTCTTCCCTCCATACAGAAGATGTAGCTGATGGTTCACTTTCCATATCTGCTGTCTATAAAAAGGAGAATGGGTCAAGAATGTACAACAAAAAGCAATACTGCAATACATTAACATTGATCCCGAAGGTACTTATTATTAGGACTGTCAATTACTTAAAATATTTATTGTCCATAGTTCACTCACGATTATTCGCAGATTAATAGTGCATTTTTTTTATCTGTTCTAAATGTACCTTAAGGGGTGTAACAGTATTAGCATTTAATGTCCCATTGAGCTGTGTCCAGGCGTGCTCTTTTTGTGCCATCTACTGGTAGATTGTAGCGGGTACAATTGTTTTATGTTTGGGTTTCTGCCCGAGCCCATTTTGCTGAGACACATGCTATCTGCAGGCTGTAGCTGCCGGTTAGCTCCACTAAGAATGAAAGAAAACGTGAAAATTTGAGATAAAATTAAGAAATAAGAGCGAAAGAAGATAGAGAAGAAAATAAAGGATTATTTAGCCCCCTCTGGGATGTCAGCTCACGAGGTTTGTGTTCTTTAAATGTTTTTTTTCTGTGATTAATGTCTTATCAACGAAGCTGTAACATTGGATTAGAACAAGCTCTGATATCTTGTTTTTTCTTTATGTTGTTTTCTTTTGTGAACAGTTCTCACGGGGTTGTCAAGACCAGAATAAACCCTGTTTTTATAACTCTACATCGTGCGTTCGTTGATCCTTGAGGGTGCTACAGTGAGAACTCCCGTCTGCTGAGCGCGGGTAGATAATGGACGGTGCCGACAACGAGCAACAGGTGCCACCATCAGCCACGGCAATGCACAGCAAGGAAGGAGCCACCGCTGGAAGGTTCAGGTGCCCCGAAAAATAAGTGTTGCCCCGGGTTAAAGGACTAACTTGAATTCTTCTACAAGAGAGAGAGAAAAATGGACTGTTAAAGGAATTAAGACTAATCTCTCTCTATTGATGAACAAAGCAAAGGACTGGAATATTTTCTATTGTTTAGATTTCTACTGCTTAAGTGACTGATACTCATACAGTGTTAAATTTGATGTTGTGATAAGTAACCTACACATTCAGTGGATTTCAGTAAGTACCAGAAGATAAATATTCTGGCTTGGTAAAGATATTTAATAGTGTTTCTTAGTTACAGTTATTTAAATCTTGACTTTAAGTTATATCTAAAGAGTTTATAACTTTGCTTCAAGGTTACAACAGTAAGCTAAAATAAGATCAACATTCACTCACTCATTACCAAATCGAATTTAAGCTGCTTCATTAAATTTTGCACTTAAGACTAACTTACAAATAAAAATTAAATAGAATAAATAAAAACTCCAACAATGGCAGAGCATGAGGTTAATCCAGAAGTAAATGAAGATGTTGATGTTGAACAACCTCATACAGACAAGGAATTACAAGCAGCAGAAGGCACAGCTGATGATGTCTCTACTACCTCACAAAGAGCACGGAGAAGCCAAAGAGTCCGTACACTGACGGAAAAGGGCCAAGAATTCCACAAGGAGCTCGTAGAGAAGGCTGCATGTCGTTTCAGAGGACACTATGAGAAGTGGAAAGCTGCTGTTAAGGACGCTAAAGGAGCCATAGATGATAAGTACTCAGAGGATCTGCTACAGGACCATGTCTCCAAGGTTTCAAATGCCTTTGAGGGTGTGAATGCTTCCTATGTTGAGTTAAGACGCATTGAATCTCCAGATAATGAGACAAGACGGAGAATGGATACATGTGAAGCCATAACAAAGACAATTATCGGAGCAGTAGCAAAGTGCTCTAACCAAGTAAATCTGAAGTTCAAGGAGATGAAAACTGGAAAGAGACTGAGCCTATATCTAAGTTAGTAGCCTCAGACAAGATGAGGTGTAAAGTCACACCACACTAAGCTCTCTTCTCGCTCAAGGGTCTCCTCTAGAAGCTCCAGCAGGCTTTCAGCCAAAAGACAAGATGCAGCTGCTGATGTTGCAGCAAATGAAGCTGCTCTGCAAGTTCTGCTTGAACAAGAAACTCATATGAAGGAAATCGAAAGACAAGAAGCGGAAATAGCACAAAGACAGAGAGCTCTAGAAGCTAAGTGCAGAGAAGTAGAGCGACTTGAGACAATAAAAAAGCTAAATGCTGCAAAGGCTCGACAGCAGGTGTATGAACAAAGTGAATGTTCAGATGAAGAGATATACAGCCTACTTCACCACAGTCCTGCCAAAAACAATGAAGTCAAGTCTGAAAACAATGACTCACATTGCAAACAGTGTTCTTCACCGCAAATTATGACACCTCAACGAGAAGTGAACACGACAGATCTGGTCAAAGCATTCGCAGAGTCTCTTAGTGTAAGCCGTCTTCCGGTACCAGAGCCTACAATATTCAGTGGCGATCCTATTAGATATAATGATTGGAAGATTTCCTTTCAAACTTTGATCGACAGGAAAAATATACCAGTTGAAGAGAAGACTTATTACCTGAGAAAGTATGTAAGTGGGCCTGCAAAGAAGGCAATAGAAGGCTACTTTCCGCTTGGCACAGAATCAGCATACTATGCAGCATGGTCAGTTCTCGAAGAGAGGTATGGCAATCCCTTCCTCATAGCTAAAGCCTATCGAGACAAACTCGATGCATGGCCAAAGATAAGCTCCAAAGACAGTATGGAACTTCAGGCATTTGCTGACTTCCTCTGCTGCTGCAAGACAGCCATGTTACAAATGAAGGGGCTTGAAGTGTTCAATGACTGCAATGAAAACCAAAAAATGCTTGCAAAACTCCCAGATTGGCTCACTTCAAGATGGAATAGAAAGGTTATGGAAGTGCAAGAGGAAAACCACACCTTCCCGAGCTTCAGCCAATTTGTGGACTTCATCTCACGGGAAGCCAAAATTGCCTTTAACCCCCATAACATCTCTTTTCGCTCTGAAACCAATTGAAATTGAAAGTACAAAAACCCAAAAGAACAAAGGCTGTGGAGCAAAGGTACTGGCAACTAACTTAAATGAAAGATCTGTCAGTACTAGTTGTGCGTACTGTGAGAAGTTGGGTCACAGCCTACTTAATTGCTAGAAGTTTATGAGTGAGAGTATTCATGAGAGACTAAATTTTGTTCAAGACAAGAAGTTATGCTTTGGCTGTCTAAAGTCTGGTCATCACTCCAAGGATTGTGAAAGCAGAGCCACCTGTGATACATGTGATAAAAACATCCAACATGTCTTCATGATAAACCGTACCAGAGAAGAAAGAACAAGAAAAAGTCAAACCAGCAGTGACAGGACAAGACAAAGAAACCCAGACACTTTACAAGACGATACCGTCACACCAACAACAAGCGAAGCAACATCTAACAGAGTCGCACAGAATGTTGATGACACTCACACATCCTCCATTGTTCCAGTATGGGTGTCAGCTGAAGGCAAGCTAGAGCCTGAAGTTCTTGTATACGCGCTCCTTGATACGCAGAGCGACAACCTTCATTCTCGAAGAAACAGCACAAGCTCTGCATATTAAAGGTAAATCAGCTCAGCTAAGGCTTACCACCATGTCATCAAGAAACACAGTTGTGTCGTGTCGCAAGCTCTCAGGTCTACAAGTAAGAGGATTTTATTCAAATAAGACAATTTCCCTACCAGTAACATATGCACGGGACTTCATACCTGCAAACCGAGATCACATTCCAACCCCTGGAACAGCCAAGGCATGGCCTCATCTTGAATGCATTGCGGAGGAGATCGCTCCACTACAAAGCTGTGATATTGGCCTACTGATTGGCTACAACTGCCCCCAAGCACTTGTTCCTCGTCAAGTTGTGTTTCAGGAAACGAAAATCAGCCGTTCGCACAAAGGACTGATCTGGGATGGAGTATTGTGGGTTATGGCAATCCATGTCTTGATTATGGAGATCCTTTCGGAGTAAGTCATCAGGTCATTGTGAAGGAAGTGGTGCCGGATATTCAAACCTCCTCAAACTTCACCAACAAGGTTCACTATGTTTTCAGAACTCAAATAAAGGAAATGATCTCCCCTACAGAGGTCCTGAAAATGTTGGAATCTGACTTTGTTGAGAAGTTCCCAGAAGATGTAAACATCTCTCAAGAAGATCTAAAATTTCTAGCAAAGATAAGGAAAGGCATTAGACACAAGGAGGATGGCCATTTTTAGATGCCACTCCCATTCAAGAGTGAAAGGCCTAACCTGCCAGATAACAAGGCATGTGCTATTCTCGCCTCAAATGTTTAGGAAAAAAGCTCAAGAGGAACGAGCAGTACTACATGGACTACAAGAAGTTCATGGATGAGATAATAGCCCTTGGGGATGCTGAAAGAGTACCAGAGCAAGACATCGACAAGAGACCAGCTTGGTACATCCCACACCATGGGGTGTATCATCCCCTAAAACCCGGAAAGATTCGCGTTGTCTTTGACGCCTCCGCCAAGTTCAGAGGCACCTCACTAAATGACCATCTCCTGACTGGTCCAGAGCTGACAAACACCCTGCTTGGAGTCTTGTGTCGCTTCCGAAGAGGCCCAGTGGCTTTCATGTGTGATATTGAACGCATGTTTCCACCAGTTTCATGTGAATGCTTGCGATCAAGATTACCTACGGTTCTTGTGGTGGGAGAACGGAGACCTCGAAACTCCATTCACTGTCTACCGAATGAAAGTACACTTATTCGGCGCAGCGTCCTCTCCAGGTTGCGCAAACTATGGCCTTAAACACCTCGCAGCTGAAGGAGAAGGAAGTTTTGATGAAGAAACCATCAAGTTCATCAAAACTAACTTCTATGTCGATGATGGACTAGGAAGTGTCGACACTGAAGAGCAAGCAATACAGTTTGTCAATGAAGCACGCAAGCTCTGCAGGCTGGAATCAGACCAATTCCAGTTCCGAGTGGTTGTTTAGGAAAATCCACTCACCCGAAGAGGAGTATTATCCACAGTCGCCTCTGTGTTCGATCCATTTGGGTTTGTGTCGCCTTTCATTTGGCTAGGAAAGCAAATCTTGCAACAAATGTGCCGAGATAAGCTCAGCTGGGATGATAGCTTACCTGACAGTCTTCGACCTCGGTGGGAGTCTTGGCTCCGGGACCTGGGAAACCTGGCAGATGTATAGATTTGCAGATGCTACATTCCTTCAAACTTCAAGGCACAACACTACGAACTGCATCATTTTTCTGATGCAAGTGCATCTGGATATGGCATGTGCACCTACCTGAGAGCGGTAAGCACATCTGGTGAAGTTTACTGCACCTTGGGTGATGGGAAGATCGAGAGTTCCACCCATCCAAGGTCACAACTATACCACGTCTAGAGTTGTCAGCGGCCGTTGTTGCTGTTCGCACCGGTGACATGCTAAAAAAGGAATTTGAAATAGAAATCTCAGAAGAAAGGTACTGGACTGACTCTAAAGTGGTGCTCGGCTATATCAGTAATGAGGCCAGAAGGTTTCACGTGTTTGTTGCAAACCGTGTCGAACGCATCAAACAAGGTACAGAGTCAACACAATGGTGGTATGTAACTTCCAAAGACAATCCGGCAGACCACGCCTCAAGAGGCCTTACAGCAGAACAACTTGTAGCTTCAAACTGGTTCAAGGGCCCAGATCTTCTCTGGCAGAAGGTCATAACCAGTAGTGTACTTAAGGTGGGAGAGTTATCGAACAGTGACCCAGAGGTCAGGAAAGTTCAAGTCCACACGATACAAGTAGAAGAACAAAGGTCATTGTTAGATCGGCTTCAGAAGTTTTCCGACTGGTTGAGAATGATTAAAGCTGTGGCCAGACTCAAGCGCTATGTTAAAGAAGCAAAGGATCACAAGAAGTCATGTAACATTGTTAACCTACAAGAGAGAAAAGAAGCAGAGGTAACCATAATAAAGATGGTCCAAGCAGCAGTGTTTACTCAGGAGATAAAAACCTTACAACATCATGAGGTGATGCAGACCAAAAACAGGGTCAGCAAATTATGTCCATTTCTCGACAACCAAGGCCTTCTTCGGGTAGGCGGACACTTAACACATGCTGCTTTGCATCCTAATGTCAGACATCCTGTGATCCTGCCAAGAAACAGTCATGTGTCTACATTACTCGTCAAACATTATCACGAGAAGACATACCATCAAGGAAGAGGGATCACGATGAACGAGCTGCGAGCTAATGGATACTGGATACTTGGATGCAGTAAGATTGTTTCATCTTACATCTATAAATGTTTTAAATGCAGAAGATTCAGAAGGTGCACAGAGCAGCAGAAGATGGCAGACCTCCCGGAGGATAGGATGGAAACTACACCACCATTCACCTACTGTGGGATGGACTGCTTTGGTCCTTTTTACGTCAAGGATGGCCGCAAGGAGTTAAAGCGTTATGGATTGTTAATCACCTGCATGTGCTCTAGAGCAGTACATCTTGAGATGCTTGATGATCTATCAACGGATTCCCTCATCAACTCTTTACGTGCATTTATAGCCATCAGAGGTACAGTTCGGCAGATAAGATGTGATCAAGGCACGAACTTTGTCGGCACCAGAAATGAGTTTGCTGAAGCATTCAAGGAAATGGATCAAGCAAAAGCTGGAAAAACTGGACTGCGAGTTTCTCATGAACACCCCCAGCGTCAAGTCACATGGGTGGTGTCTGGGAAGACAAATCCGCACCATAACTGTGCATTCACACCAGACGCGACTTGCGCGAATAAAATCGCGCTATTCGCGCGTAGTTGGACGCTTGAACATTTTGAGTTTATTCGGTTCATTCGCGCGTGAAATTCGCCTCATTCGCGTGTGAAATTCACTTCACAACAGATACGAATTTGTGTCATGGGAGGGGCTTCTGCCAGTTGAGTTCACGCAGCATTGTGATTTCAATCACCATTTATTCGGATAATTTTCCAAATATTACTGTTATCGTGTCATGAAAGTTAGTTTTAAAAAGTATTTCAGGCGAGAATGTAGTTGTTTTAAACTCAAATATGCGTTTATTTATAAAAACAGCGTCCATTTAAAAAAATGTGTTTGCGCCGATTTCGGAGACGAGCTCCATGCGATCAGCGGGAGCTCAGTGATCATGTATCCGCCTAGAGCAGTCTCAACTCGGCTAGTCCTTCTGACATTTGCCGCTGGCTCTGATGTATCTTTAGTGGTTCAAGATAAAATATAATTCACTTTCTTCCAAGAAAGATCCTTTTTATTCCTGTTTCTGTAGAAGTAAAAAGAAGTATCATATAGCGATGATGACTTTGTCCTCCATTGTTGTTTCGGATTTTCCCTCCGCTCGCTACGTCGTAATCACGTCACTACTAGAGCAAGCTCCTGATTGGTTATGCAGCTCAGTTGTGCTGTGCGAGAGAGATCAAAATGACGGAGACGTGTGAAGTGAAAGTGACATTGCAACGTAATATACATTTACCTTAGAATAACCATTCTGTGTCCATAAGCTCGTCATTAGTCAGCTAGAAAAATATCTATAAAGAGGAGCATTTTGCTACATACTGTATATGCACTATAGCATATTAATATTTTTACTTAACCTGTTGTCTACATGATTCAACTCCTATAAAACTGCATTTTACTAATTAAGAAAAACAGACTGATAGTGTGGAAAGACATACACTCTCAAAAATAAAGGTGCTTAGAAGGTTCACATTTCATTTTGGGTTCCACAAAGAACCATTCAGTCAAAGGTTCTTTAAAGAACCTATTAATAATCTGAAGAACCTCCTTTCATCACAAAGAACCTTTTGTGAAACATGAAGGTTCTTCAGATGTTAAAGGTTATATATGAAATCATTTAGACAAAAAAGGTTAATAGATGGCATCGTGAAGCACCTTTATTTTTAAGAGTGTATGACAACATTTACAGGATGCATTGAGGAGAATCCCAAACTACACTCAGTGGGCAAGTGATGCTTATGCTCCATGATATTGGTACAGATTATGTGTAATAAACAATGCATGACTGTATATTTCAAGTTGGAAAAGACATTTAGTTCCCACTTTAAGTGAACCTTAGTTCCCAGGTCATCTACAAGATGGATTAATGCTGATAAAGTCATGAAAAGATGAGACATAAACACATGATTGAAATCTTAAAATGTAATAAAAAATAAACAAATGAATAAATAAAAAAAGTTTATTCTGTGGCACCTAAAAAAATAACTTGGTGTTTTTTTTCTTATAGGAGCCAATGGCTCCTCACTCAATTTTTTTGTTTGGAGCCCTCACAACTAATGATCAACGATTTGGAGCAGCATCGTTTGTTAGATCATTTTAAACATCAAATAGCCTTCAATTTACAGGTTATAACTGCATCTGTCTCGGTTGTAGACTTGTAAAGATTTATTTTTAATGCGGATCCCATACTATAACCTAAAAGAAATGTGCTCTATTAATATTCATATTCAAGTGTTTGTGTGGAAAATTATTAATGCGCATGCATGACAGGGAGTCGCCCTCAAGATCACTTGAATTTTTTCCTGATAATGAAATAACTTAAAATTGGGGTGCCTCACATACATGACAAATATATATACAGAAAGCTTGAAATGTCTACTTTTAAATGAACCAATTCAAAACTAAAACAAATACTCCCTGATTATGTAATCTGTGAAGGTTGCATTTCTCTCTTAAGGCAGGTCCATGTGGAGAGAGTCAGCACCGTGAATGTCATCTTCCAGCCAACAAGAAAACATTAGTTTATTAATGAATAATTAAAAATGTCTCCTTTTTCACAATTATTAGGCTACTTCTTCCTGTGCTTTGTGGCACTTAATGTGTGTTAGAGTGCGGAATATATTAAGGCTTATTACTGATTAGACTGTGTTAATTTAATATAAACGTCCGATTAGTTGAATAATGGCTTAAATGAAAAACTACTAGTAACTAAAAAAATCTTATGTGTGGGGCAGCCCTTCTAGATGTCACGGAGACAAACCCCGTGATTCCCTCCTTTGGCCAGCAGAGGGCTCCAACACCTGAATACTAGCACACACGCATCCATTCACTCAATTACACTGACTCACACTACATTTCCCACAAGCCCCATACTTGGACTCTGATTATGCTACAGCTGTAGCTTATTGGACTTCAGTATAAAGCTGCCAGTTTCCTTGTGTTCATCGTGAGGTCTTGTATTTACTATGGTGTACATTTCTGTGTATTCATAGCCTGTTTGATTACCTGTTGCTGATATTGTCTGTTCCCCGTCTTTGATTGTTGCTGCCTGCCTTCTGACTATTGCTATTGATTATTGGACTTTGATACACTGCTTGATATCCCGACACTCTGCCTGTTTAACGACCATGATTCTGCCTGTTCCACGCTGTTGTGTTTGCTGATCCTGACCACTGCCTGTACGACCCTGATTATTGTTAATAAAGCCTGCTTATGGATCCCACTTCGAGTGATGTCACGTTACAGAAGACCTCGCTGGCTCCAGCCAGATCCAGCAGCTTTCAACCATCTATGTGCTACGATGGCTTCCCAGGAAAGTCAGATTGCTGCTAATCAGCTTCAGCTGAATCACCTCACAACTATTATGGATGAATTGGTCAAAGCAGTTCAAAGTCTCCATAACCACTGCACCTGAGTACGCTCTAGCTTTCCGCACGCTTGCAGCACAAACCAACTGGGTGAGTGATACTTTAAAAGTATTATTTCGAAAGGGATTAAATCATGAACTTCAGACTGAGCTTGCTTGTAGAGATGAAGGCAGAGACTTGAAAGATTTCATCGAACTGGCTATTACCATAGACAACCTACAATGCTCACAACGTTCCAGATCAAGCAGCCCCATGCTACCACTCACCACTCTACCCAACGAGTCACACGAGCCCATGCAAGTGAACACCTATCATCTATCTTCTGAAGAGAAGAATCGTCGTCTCACCAATCGCCTATGTTTGTACTCCGGTCAGCCTGGTCATCAACGGAGGTCATGTCCTGCACACCCCACTACTGAATCTCTACAATCAGTGAGTCCCTCTTTAAATTCAATCAGCTCCATGCAATGTGTTACTGTTTCCATTGTTCTATGGATGAATGGAACTCAAGTAGCTACGACTGCCATGCTGGATTCATCGACCCTTAGCCTAACCCTAACCCTAACCCTTACATCGACTACCGTGAAATTTCGATACCCATTACCACTGGTTCCATCAGCACTTGAACAACTTCGCTCAGCCCGATTCTACACCAAGCTGGATTTACGGTGCGCTTACACCTCATCTGGCATCAGAGAGGGGGACGAGTGGAAGACTGCCTTCTCAACCACCACTGGGCACTATGAATACCGGGTGATGGCATTCAGCCTGGTCAACAGTCCGTCAATCTTCCAATCCTTCATTAACAACATGTTCAGAAACATGCTAAACAAGATGGTAATCGTATACATTGTGCGTCAAAGGTGTTGGAGTATATGAGAATGTCACATACAACATGTCAGAGCTGTCTTACAACGTCTCATAGATCACCAACTGTATGCCAAAGCAGAGAAGTGTGAGTTTCACAGCACATCTACATCATTCTTGTGTTACATCATCAGTCCTGAGGGGTCGCGATGGATAAGCAGAAGGTCAATGCTGTCCTTAACTGGCCCGAACCCGTCACCTTGAAGGAGCTTCAACACTTCCTGGGTTTTCGCCAACTTCTACAGACACTTCATCCGTAACTTCAGTACCATTGCCAGTCCTTCTAACATCCATGGTCAAGAAAGGGTCAGTCGACTGGAATGGTCAGATTCAGCCCGCCAAGCTGTCCAAGAGTTGAAACAGCGCTACTCCATCACCCCAACCCTTCACTTCCATTTGTGGTCGAGGTGGACGCCTCCAGTACCGGGTTGGGTGCGGTTCTATCACAACGCCAGGGTCCCATGTCTAAATTGTATCCATGTGCTTTCTATTCCAGAAAACTGAATGCTGCTGAACGTAACTATGATGTTGGGGACAGAGAATTGCTGGCGATGAAAGCTGCGTTTGAGGAGTGGAGACATTGGCTTGAGTGTGCAAACTACCCCTTTACAGTACTGACTGATCACAAGAACCTCAAATACCTTCGCACAGCAAAGAGACTCAATCCCAGACAGGCAAGATGGTCACTCTTCTTCACTCGCTTTAACTTCACTGTCACCTATCATCCTGGTTCAAAGAATACCAAAGCCGATGCACATCTCGACAGTTTGAGGAGGATTTAACCCCTGCTAATCCTGAGACCATTCTGCCCTTTCAAGTCATTGTAGCACCCATTCAGTGGGATCTCATGACCCAAATCCAACAACAGAACGCTCTGAGTGAAGTCCCTGCGGATTGTCTTCCAGACAAGGTGTTGTTCCTGCCGAACTGCGAGATCATTGAATCATGTCTATTGTCTGCCGTCTTCTGGTCACCCTGGTATTACCCGCCACAATACATCTACTGTAAATCGCTTCTGGTGGAACACACTCATTAAAGACGACACTTCCTTTGTCCAGAGATGCCAATCTGTAACATCAACAAGACACCCAAACAGCTGCCAGCAGGTCTTCTTCAGCCATTTCCGGTTCCACAACGACCCTGGTCACACATCGCTATTGACTTCATCACAGATCTCCCAGAATCAGATGGTAACACAGTCATCCTCACCGTAATAGACAGATTCTCCAAAGCCTGCCGTCTCATCCATTACCAAAACTTCCCACTGCCATGCAAACTGCTGAGCTGTCATGTAACTGGGTCTTTCAATTATATGGGCTACCAGAGGACATCGTGTCTGACCGCGGACCTCAGTTCACATCATGTCTGTGGGTGGAATTCTTCAAGGCCCTAGACATTAATGTCAGTTTGACCTCGGGGTACCACCCTCAAGCTAATGAACAACTCAACCAAGAACTAACACGCTTCCTCAGATCCTATAGGAGGATCTTTGTTGACATCTTTGTATGCATGCGCGAGTGGTTGTGTGGCAACAAAACAAACAGTATGGCGGGCTGTAAAGACGCGACGAGCACTTTAAAAGGAGGGTTAGCGGGCGAAATCCATATATATATATATATATATATATATATATATATATAATATATATATATATATATATATATATATATAAGCACTTTAACATCTGAAGACTGGAGGAGGTTTGGAGAGAAGCTCAAAATTTGTATTGGTGACAAAATTGAAGTTATTCAAAGCCCATATGAGATCTGGGATGACAAAAAACGTTGGTCCGACTCGCCCTGTCTTGGCCACCAATCTGCTGGGAGACATTTATTCTTATTTAATAGAAACCCCTGGACCCTTCACTCATGAAACATTAAAGGCTTTCAAAAGTCTGGAGGCCTATGATTATTTTGTTTCTCGCAAAGTTGGGCCGATCTTTCTGCCAAACAGAAAGCAGTGATCGTGCTAAAAGCAGAGGTTAGACCTGGCCAAGCAGAGTCACAGCGTGATTCGCATCTCCCGTGGGTGATCACCAAAGAGAACGGCGAAATAATCACTGCTCACTGTGACTGCAAAGCCGGGAAAAGTCTTCATTGATCAGTGTTCTTATTTACTTATTTATTGAAAATGTAGTGACTGTTGTACCAATTCAATTGTGTTCAGTGTGAGACTTTCAATGGCGTCTGTACTAATGGTGACAAATTGTATATCATAGCTTACACATTTCTCCTTCTTTCAAATCCAGTCTTAGAGAAACATGCAGTCATGTAGCAGCTTTAATGTTTAAAGTAGAAGCAGCTGTCAGGATAGGACTTACAAATGCTGCATGTACTAGTGAGGCTTGCAGGTATCAAAGCACAGCTACAGAATGTAATATTTTGTTATTCTGATAAGATTAACTAGATATGGACACTCTTGTCAATATGAATTAGGTAAAAAAACAAAAAAAACAATAATTATGAATCCAGAAATAAACAGCCTATTCTGCTTTTCAATGTTTCAGATGGAATCATGTTTTTGGAAACAACTCCCTGACAGCACCTGCAGATGAAATCAACTTCCACCCCAGTAAGAAAAAAGAGACTGCTCCACGGCCAGCATGTGAGAAGATGGGTAGAATTCCGCTGGCTTGTACCAGAGGGGATGAGGGATACATGGAGACATATAGGGGTTTTATCAGCGAGTTGAAAGAAATTTGTCCCACTGCTTGCGTATTTAAGTCCTTGCCAAGATTGGACCCAGAAGAGACTGATACAGCAAACAGCGAGACAAATGACACTGAAGATGAAGGTAAAAATTGGCGCTTGACATTTACCAATTAGTTTCAATAATGAGAAAAATGAGAATCTGAGGCATATCTGGATTTAATAGAGGCCTATGCATTTTGACTTGCATCTTCATCAGGGCAGTATGACATGCATGTGTAAAGCATGGCATTTAAATACAGGTCATTGTGTGATCAGTCATATGACAGCTATGCATGCAGTAGAATTAACAATGCAAAACAGCACTAATATTTATATATACATACATATACAAAGGTGGGGAGAGACTCCACAAGAGATCTCAGCTCAGCATAAAGTTTACATAGATTCACTCTCTGTGACACATGATCAGGCAAATAAACTTCAGAATGAAACAAAACAACAGGCTGATTGTCCCAAATGGTTTCTTTCTTAAGTACTCAAGACTCACTGCTTCAAATTTTGGAAAAATTTGCAAGAAAATGAGCAGTAAAAAAGCCAAACCAGAACTTGTTGCACGTGACATGCTTCATCCAAAGCCCCCCACTGACTTCCAAAAAAAAATGCTCTCTTGGGGAAAAGAAAATGAAACCGTCGCCATTCAAGTTTACAAAGGACTAGCACAGAGAAGACATGTCATAGTACATGAATGTGGCTTGTACATCAGCCCAGAAGAACCCATTCTAGCCGCCACTCCTGACAGAGTTTATGACAGTACAGAGGTCAGCAAGTGGGGAATCATTGAGGTGAAATGGCCATACAGTGTGCGAGACAAACCCCCAAGTGAGGCAGCAAAATCTGACAACTTCATGAGCAAATTGCATGATGGGGCCCTAGAACTCAAACACGACCATGAGTACTACCACCAAGTACAAGGACAAATGGCCATTACTGGCGCTCAGTGGTGCGATTTTGTCATTTACACAAAAGCTGGCATTTCTATTCAGAGAATTCCATTTAACCCCCAGTTTTGGATGTCAGCTGCTTGCAGATTACATAGCTTCTTCTATTCCTACTTTCTACCCATGTTCATTCTATCACAAGAGTCTGCGAAGTAATGTAAACAAAACAGTGATATGCAAGGATACTGGAGGAAAACCTTTATTTCACTAGTGGAGGTAGCAGATTAACAAGTGCAGCGATTATTGTTACTATGTTGTCTGCACTGTTGACCAGTCTGAGTTCCCATGTTGTGTTCAGAATCCAGAATTTTTTCATCCGACCAATGGCCCGTTCTACCTGTTAAAAGAAAGAAATATAGTAGAATATATATTTTAATCAGCTGATGTGTACATTTGAAGTACTTTGCATTTTATTTGTGTTAGCTATTTTCAACAGAGCACTTTGGCATCAAGCAATGCACTTTTTATTTTATTTAAGAATGTCTATTTTTCGAGGCAAGACTGAATGTTCTTAAATTATTAATGGATTTCTGCCTTAAAATGTTATTAAAATAATTGCTGGTTATAATTGCAAGCGTATGTTTGTGTAAGTTTGAAGCCTAGTTTGTATTCTTCAGATCATAGGTTTATGAATCTAGACTGAATATTACAAAAGTTAATAGAAGACATCTTAAATACATTTTAGTTATTCTTTCTTTATCCCCCTCAAGTCAAATGTTTTGGAAATAAGTATTCATAAAACAGGAAACTTGACTATAAATTGAATGTAGAGTAACAGTTTCAAACTTACATGAATTCTGACATTGGCAGTTTTCCTTGAGTCGATGACTTCCTTGTGGCTAAGCTGATATTTGCCCTTTGTGAATGCAGGGATGACGAGGCTTGCTCCTCTGCAGAGAAGTTCTTCTCGAATGAGGAATCCTCGATCTGCCATAATAGATACTTTTCAGATGTCTGGACTCTGTTTGGGATTTAGAAAAACATAAAGAGATGGTTCAATATATTGGCAATGAATATATTCTGTTAGAATTTATAATTCAGGTTTTGAATGAATGTCATGTCAATAATGCTGGAATTGCCCGATAATGAAACTAAAAATGATTAGGCCTAATGTCTCGGGACGGTTTCTTATTACTGCAATATATTTTTACATTTTTATTGCCAAAACGACTGCAGTGTTGCCGCGTTCAATTATGAAAATAGTACAAAGCACCATATACATTAAGATGTTTTTGTCTCTTTCACCAGTTTCTTTGTTTCTCTCTCAGAGGCACCTCATTTCTCCTGAGAAAAAACAAAACCATATTATGTTGTATGCAATGCTCTGTATGCTGTTGCAAAAACTGCAAAAGCCAACAAGCATTTGTCCTAAAACACTTTGCTTAAACCTGCTCTGCAAGTTTAAAAATGCTGATCAGACACTCTCCATATGAAAGAGCAAGAGATTTACACACCTTTATTTCAACCCCCACATGCTATATATAACTACCCCCCAAACCCCAACCCCCTCTAGCTGGACTTAATTCAGTCACACTACTGGATGGTTACTGTAAAATGGACACGCTCTATCTAAAATAAAAAAAAATAAAAAAACAGAACTGCAGAACACACACATATGTATTAATCATTTTATATGTTATTTTATTATTATAATAAAAAAACACCACAATCGTAATTTCTAAAATCACTTCTACCACTGGACCATGGATTAACTTGATAAACCAAACTTCCCTTTTCCATTGCGTGTTTTCGCAAGACAGACATTTATCTCACTTCGCAATAATAAAAATAACAGTTTTATCAAGCAGATAATTATTGTTTATTATAGTGTTCAAATGCTGATCTTATAGGCCTTTATATATATATATATATATATATATATATATATATATATATATATATATATATATATATATATATATATATATATATGTGTTTTTTTTTTTTTGTTTTTTTTTTATGAACTGGACTGCCAGTGAGCAAGCTGCTTTTTGATGCTGCTTTTGATGAATAGCCTATAAAACTGACTTATAGCACTGACGGTAATAGCACCATTTATTTTTCAACCTCACATAAAAATTATTAATGGAACAAAAACATTTTTTCTGTAATAATAAATTATTTCTCTCTGTTCTCTCTGCAGTATCTGATGTAATCAGCCTGGTTTCAGCCTGTTCAAAGCACGATAATATTAACGTTTTACTGTCATTATTAGCCCTTCATGGATTCAGTCTTATATGTATTATATGTAGTTTACTGAGAATATAAACCATCAGTTTCTGACATGGCAAATCTAAACTGCACCTGCTTTTAGAGCTTTGCATTTCAGCCCAAGCTCAACATGTTCACGTAGACAGAGACGGCAGAAAGCGCATCCATTTTATTTTCTCTATTTTACAGAAGCACGTTTCGTTGATATTCATGTGAGTGTACACAAAAATAAGGGTACACCATTTACAGTTCTGAATGAAATATTAGTTTTATCTGTATGAGAAAAAAAATGACGGCATACTTCAAGTTGTTTCCACTGTTATGAAGAACAGAATGAAGGGATCGCACTGGTGCCTCCGCGCATTAACTTCCACACTCTCTGCACAAACGCTTATATATACGCTTAACAGTGCACTTTTAAATGTTTAAACTAACACTAAGCGTTCTTTATCTACAGATTTTATTTAAGAAAGTCGTGATGATTTGAGAAGGCTAAATTGATCAAACATGATCAACTCAGCAATCTGCCACTATCCGCTTGGTCGTCACTCAAAAAAAAAAAAAAAGTTCCAAACATTCTTCTAAATTAATTAATAAAGAAACAATAAGAAATATAACTTTTCAATTAAAAACAAAACTGAACTATTTTAATGGTGAGATAAGAAAAGAAACACGGGCTCCAGTCAGACTCGGGACGAGGATACTGGTAAGTGAAGAAGATTTTTATTGGTCAACATGTGAACTAATCAAGTATAATCAATGTGAATCTTGTCATTTCTGTATCAAGTTATTCTACTGTAATATTTATGCATTTGCCTGTGTGAAAATGGAATGTGCATACTGTGCAGGGGTACAGTATATGGTGTAGCTGCACACTCTATTTGGACATTAGACAAAATATATGATGAGACCTCCTTGGTGCAGACATTACAAAAATACAGTATATGGTAAAGTTGCATGTCCTGTTTTGACATAGGACGAAATATATGATTAGGCCCCCTCGTTTCACTTAAAATAAGTTCTACATCCTAAAAGCAAGCTGGAGACACAGCCAAAAAATTGATAAACAGAACCATATGTATGAAATGTATTGAACATGGGCACGCCTTCGGAAGCACTGTATAAAACAGAGAACCGACACAGACTCGACAGACTGTTCTGTAGAGCTTTCTCGTTTTTATTGTCTCATGATAATAAAATCTAAATTCTGGCATCAAAACCCCATGACTTCGAGAATGATTCTTCTAGAGATGGCAGAAGCCACCACATAAGCTGTCGGCCAAGGGCTGCTATAGGGCTTAGGCTTCAGGCCCGTACAGGGCTCTGCCTGATTTCTACTGTATGTTTGGAAACAAAATGTTGTCAATCAGGGGTTGTTTTCTAATTAAATTACAAAATTCTTGAGTTTTATTGTGCTGTCTAATTCAATTCAATTCAATTTATTTATTTACATTTTATATTCCCCCAATCTCCCACATGGCCAAACTCTGTATACCAAACCGTATTATTATCAGTATTATTTATTATTATTATTATTTACATTTTTTTTTTTTCAAAATTTATATTAATTATTATTTAAACACGTTTTTAATTCATCCAAAGGAATAATAAAAAGTGATACATTTCTTAATTCATGGACATAATTTTTGGCAAGTCATGGGCTCTGTATACAGGAATTAAATGTGTTTAAAAGGGCCAGATAACGAATGAGTATGTGTGACCTGCTGAAATACATCAGCGAATTATTAAATGTAAGTTTCATGCCTTTCATAATTTGTGACATTGATGTGAGTGCCAAAATATGTGTTAAAAGGCCTAGCCTCTCAACACTCAATAATAAGCCACCTTTTCAATGGTTTTATTTATATGGCATAACCGCACACCTCCTTAAATGTAATCTAAACATTCCAAGTTAATATCCTACTTTTTGTACGATTTCTAGTTTTTCATGTTGCAGTTTTACCCTATTATTTTTGATTTCTGACAACTTATTTTGTTCAAGGGTTTTTTTTTTATGGTGTGAGTCAGAGTAAATTGATTCGTGGTAGTTTCTTAAATAGTTTAAAACATTTAAAAGTGAACTGTTAGGCGTATATCTAAGCTTTTGTGTGGAGAGTGGAAGCTGACATGTGCTTATTAACCCTCTGGAGTCTAAGGGTATTTTAGGGGCCTGGAGAAGTTTTGTCATGCCCTGACATTTGTGCTTTTTTCAGTTTCTTATAAATATCTAAATGGCTAAAGTCTAATCTCACTGTAATCAGCACAAACTGGGCTATAATAATAATAATAATAATAATAATAATAATAATAATAATATGTAAGCAGCATGTATGTACATGATTGTGTTTTTGAGAAAAAAAAAATGTTATGCATGGTTAGTGAAAAACTAAAAATGTTAAATCACTTGAATAAGGCAATAAAACACATAAAGAACATTGGTTCCCGGGACTTTTGAGAACTGGAGCTTGTAGCCTAGAATTTTTCTTTCTAAATGATGTGAAAATCATCTTGTTTACTCACTTACAGAAAACAATATATTGATTTAAATTTAAGACACTTTTTGTTGGTAAAAGTCATATGCGAGTAGGCATCAACTATCATGAATTCACACCTGAGAAGACAAAGACCTGCATAATGAGCTGCATAATGAGCCATTCAGTCAGCTGTGTCACTGAGAGGGATGAGTTACAAGAAAGAATGTGAGGACAAAATAAATGTATATAATTTTATGTTTGTAGTTTATTTAGAATATATTTAATTTTCTCACAAAATAACTTGAGATTCACTTGTGAGTGCAGTTAAACAGTTTATTAGGAACAATCAAAGCTGACTTTCAAACTGAATTTTTTGCATCATTACTCCAGTCACACAATCCTTCAGAAATCCTTTTAACAATCTTATTTTCTACTAAAAAATACATTTATTGTTATTATTATCATTATTATTATTATTATTAACGTTGAAAAGAGCTGAGAATATTTTTTAGGGGGGATAAATTGAAAGAACAGCATTGTTTGTTACAATTGTTACAGTTACATTTATTTGTTACATTTATATTATTTACATCAAGCTTTTGAATGGTATAGTAGTGTATATTGTTATTAAAACTTCATAATATTTCACTTGATTATACATTTAGTCAGGAATTATAGTTTGGAAAAAGTCTTTGGAAAAAGTCTAACTAGTAAAATGTTTACACGTTATGTGAAAACTAGTACAAGTATATAAATAAATAAAAAGAGACTTACTCATGTTTTTGATCTCTGCTGAATAAAGTGCTTCATTCTTTTTTTCTGAGGAAATCCAAATCTCAAATCCTCAGCCACATCACATCTTTTTGGGGTGAATTATGTCTTATTCCTCTCATCGCAAAGCAAACAGTAAAATAAAAAAAACTTGAAGAACAATCTCGCTGCGTTGTCTTCTGTTGTGTGGGCGTATTCAAGCCACGCGCTTCAGTGAAACATTAAAATCTGGATAGCGCCGGGGCATGGTCGCATTAGAGATAATGAAGGAAGACGTGAAAAACAGACATTGCGTTGTTTTCATATGGATTACCTTATCACAGAATATTTGTTTTCGGCAGCACTTGTTTAGTTTAAAATAGACATGTCAGGCTTTCTATAGATATATCTCTCATGTCTCTGTGTTGAGTATTCACTTGAGTTACAGTTCATTTTAATGATATATATATATATAAAATTTATAAAATAAAATAATATATAAAACTATTAATACAGACGTGTGTATTTGGCAGTTCGCTAGTTTGTTACACCATTTTTTTTTCTTTTAGAGCATGTCTGGAGCTGGAGGGGGTTGGGGTTTGGGGGTAGTTAGCTTCATCGTGTGGGGTTGACATAAATTTGTAAATCTCTTGCTCTTTCATATGGAGAGTGACTGATGAGCGTTTCAAACTTGCTAAACAGATTTAGGCAAAGTGTCTGTTTTAGGACAAATACCATGTTTGTTTAGCTTTTGCAATTTTTGCAACGGCATACAGATTATTACATACAATATAATATGAAAATAAAAATCATTAGGCCTACATGAAGTCCCGGGACAGTTTCTTATTACTGCAATATATTTTTACATTTGTATTGCCAAAACGACTGCAGCGTTGCCATGGACATTCACAGTCAAAACCTGAAATATAAATCCTCACAGAATGTATTCATTACCAGTATATTAAACCACCTCTTTATGTTTTTCTAAATCCCAAATAGAGTCCAGACATCAGAAAATACCTATACCTATTCATGTGTTACTTGACAAAACATTTTTTTTTTGGTTTTTGGAAGACAAGATATTTAGTAAACTTTCTGTTATTTACAATGGACAAACCAGAAACAACAACATCTGCAGAATGGAGAAGGGTTTGTCATTCACAAAACATAAAATATCAATTTTATTTCACTTTTCATTTTTGTGTTTCTGATTAAAAAAAAATGTTAAGGATATGACATCTCTCCGTTACAGACTGTTCTGAAAGCAGAATTTATGCAAACGGGTATAAATGCTTTAAAAACTTTAACAGAGATGTCTAGTAGCTTATTGGACGCACCTTTAGAGAGAAATGCAACCTTCATTCAAATTATATAATCAGGCAGTATTTGCTTTAGTTTTGAATTGGTTCCTTTAAAAGTAAACATTTTTCTCATGAGGTACCCGTTTTTCTTTACTTCATTATCAGGAAAAAAAAATCAAGTGATCATGCGGGCTCCATGTCCTGTATGAGCATTAATACTTTTCCACACAAACACTTAAATATGAATAGTAATAGAGCACATTTATTTTAGGTTAATGCTACAGTATGGGATCCGCATTAAAATAAATCTTCACAAGTCTACATCAGAGACAGATGCAGTTATAACCTGTAAATTGAAGGCTATTAGACATTTTTAAATTATCCGTTGTTCATTAGTGTTCTTGTCACAGTCATAAACATGTTTTAATTACTCTCCTATTCTTTTCATAAATAAATTGCTTATGCATTAAATAATAAAGATACAAAGCAGGTTAAGTTAAATTGTACAAATAATTATAAAATGCTACAGACGATTTCAGTTTCACATTTTGCATATGCATAGCAAAATGAAATATTTTTTACATGTAATGATACAAAATAAACAAACAAGAAAGAATTCATAAAATAGGTTATGCAACAATTTCTAAATTAGTGATCTTTTCCCCACATAGTTCTTTGTCAAAATAAAGGACAGTTAACAAATAACAAAGTATATGCGTGACAAAAACGCATGCTGTTTTAGTAAAGGAATTTTAATATACAAATTAATAATGTATTTGTGACAAATATTAAGTAATGTAAAATATATTGACATTTAGAATTCATGTATGTACCCTATCCTGAAATAGGCTACAGCTTTTAATGCTCCGTTGCAAAGTAAACCACCATATCTTTAAGGTAATATAACACATGATTTATATTATATAAATAATGCTGCACACCTGTAAATGTTTTAAATCTAAAATATTGGGTAATACTTAGCTTAGTGTAAATATAAGTGCAGACTCACATTTATCCTGCTTGAATTTGTTCTAAATGAGAAATGCACATAACTTAACTAAATTTGCATCATGAATATGAAATGCTTTATCTATGCCTACAGCCAAGTATGGTGATCCATACTCAGAATTTGTGCTCTGCATTTAACCCATCCAAAGTGCACGCACACAGCAGTGAACACACACACACACACCCGGAGCAATGGGCAGCCATTTATGCTGCGGCACCCGGGGAGCAGTTGGGGGTTCAGTGCCTTGCTCAAGGGGACATCAGTCGTGCTATTGAGGGTGGAGAGAGCGCTGTACATTCACCCCCTACAATTATTACACTTTCACATAAGTATAAACACATCATTAGACAGATAACACAATCTTGTTAACATTTATAATTAATATCCAGTTGAATGCTAACAGAACAACCAAACATTAAAAGCATTTTTCAGAATGTACTTTAAATAACATTAAAAAAATAAATGTACAAATTTAGAAAGACATCTGTCCTGCCAGTTGTTGATAAAAACGAGTGGTGACATTTTACAATGCAACTAGTTAGTCGCTGGAAATTACGAATCATCAGTGTCCCAATGTGTAGTGAGCCAGGGCCCTTACCAGCACCCGACTTCATGTACACGATATACTGATTCACGACCTCAGGAGGTAGGGACCTGATTGAGATCCACCCTCTGTTTCTCATCAGTTATATATATAAAAAAAGTTGCAACAACGGTGTCAGATTGGTTAACCTGTTAACCTGCACCCCCCATTATGGGACTCACAGCTGAAAATGCCCTACCTAACTTAAAATTCCAACAGTTCCTGACTTGAGTGTACTACACACACAATTTTGGTGTTCTTGAAAAGAAGACCCTTTGGGCTTTACTATGCATCATCCAGAGCTGATAATGCTCAAAAAGATTAAAAGTTATAGAGACTGAAGTGCCTTAATAAAAAAATTCAGTGTGGTACAAATTTTTTTTTTTTTTTCATATAGAAATACATGAAGTCAGTCCTGGAGCAATCCAGAAAAGTAAGCATAGGCGCGGGAAGTGGGGGTGCTAAGGGTGCTGCAGCACCCCCTGTTTTTTGTGGGCAACTGTTTAACTGTTGGAAAAAAAAGAAAAAAAATCCGTGTCTATTTTACATTTAAAAAAAATGCAAGTAGCTGGTATTTGTGACAGACTGTGATTGTACTAGTCAAGATTACATAAGGCATCCGCTAATTGTTAAATTCAGTGGTGTAGATGGTAAAGCGGGTGTCATTCTATCCATTTTGACGCGATTGAACTGGGTTCGAATCTGCCTTTTGGCTAACTTTTTTTCTCCTTTTTCAAACAAATTAAAAAATTAAGTATTGGGTAGGATTATGGAGGGCTTTTTTCCCAATAAGTTGGCATCCATTTAATAATTTGAATTAAAATTTACACTCAATTTGCACTCAACTGGTTTATAATTAGCAGCTCAGTGTTTTTTCAGTGAAAAAAGGACCATTTACATCCAAATGTAATTTGATGCACACAGAACACAACCTATAAATATATTTCAGAATATAAACTGCTTAATCGGCCATTTTCAGTAAGAATTAACATTAGTCAAGTCAAGTCAAGTCATCTTTATTTATATAAGCGCTTTAAACAAAACAGATTGCGTCAAAGCAACTGAACAACATTAATTAGGAAAACAGTGTGTCAATAATGCAAAATGGCAGTTTAAAAGGGCAGTTCAATCATTGAATTCAGTGATGTCATCATGCAGCTCAGTTCAGTTTAAATAGTATCTGTGCAATAATTTGCAATCAAGTCAACGATATCGCTGTAAATGAAGTGTCCCAACTAAGCAAGCCAGAGGCGACAGCGGCAAGGAACCAAAACTCCAATCAGTGAGAGAATGGAAAAAAAAAAAACTTGGGAGAAACCAGGCTCAGTTGGGGGGGCCAGTTCTCCTCTGGCCAGACGAAACCAGCAGTTCAATTCCAGGCTGCAGCAAAGTCAGATTGTGCAGAAGAATCATCGGTTCCCTGTGGTCTTGTCCGGGTGGTCGTCTGAGACAAGGTCTTTACAGGGATCTGTCTCTGGGGCTCTAGTCCTGGTCTCTGCTGTCTCTGACTTGGAAAAAGACCTTACCAGGTGCCTACCCACAACCCGGAATAAAAAAAGACTGGATCCAGGTGACTGCAGTGACCCTCTGACTTGGATACAGACTGGATCTGGTGGCTACGGTGACCTCGGAATAAGAGAGAAACAGACTAATATGAGCGTAGATGCCATTCTTCTAACGATGTAGCAAGTACATCGGGTGTTATGGGAAGTGTTCCCTAATGCAGCCTAAAAATCCTTTAACGGATTTGGATATTAGAAGTGTATTAGTATGTTATGTGTAAGCCAGGTTAAAGAGATGGGTCTTTAATCTAGATTTAAACTGCAAGAGTGTGTCTGCCTCCCGAACAATGTTAGGTAGGTTATTCCAGAGTTTGGGCGCTAAATAGGAGAAGGATCTGCCACATTTCTGCATTTGACATTGAGAGCATAGGCCATAATTTAGATATATTTTTGAGATGGGAAAAAGCAGTTTTACAAATGCTAGAAACGTGGCTTTCTAAGGAAAGGTTGCTATCAAATAACACACCTACGTTCCTAACTGATGACGAAGAATTAACAGAGGAGCCATCAAGGCTTAGACAGCGTTCTAGGTCATTACATGCAGACCTTTTAGGCCCTATAATTAACACCTCTGTTTTTTTCAGAATTTAGCAGTAAGAAATTACTCGTCACCCAGTATTTTTATATCGACTATGCATTCCGTTGCATAGCATGGAAATCCTCACAGATGCCATTTTTCTCTAAGAAGGAATATAATTGTGAGGATTATTACTAAATGTGTTTGTGTTCCTGTGCGTTTAACTGGAATAATGTCCAAAAGATATCTGTTTTAAAGCAGTGTGTAATTCACTCGTTGATTTGCTTAAAATCTACTTTGCGATTCTGTTGGCGAACATGTTTATGGTGCATTCTATTCAACCTGTTTATTGCTAGTGAAGCATAAATGGACAGCGCGGCTTTTACAAATAATTCTTGTGCAATGTATCTGGTTGCCATGGCATTCTCACGCGCTTGCTTACGACCATGTGATATTTCAGTTTTTCTTTTTTAATAAATCTGCAAAAATGTCAACAATTCTGTGTTTTTCTGTCAATATGGGGTGCTATGTGTACATTAATGTAGAAAAAAAATGAACAAATGATTTTAGCAAATGACTGCAATATAACAGAGTGAAAAATTTAAGGGGGTCTGAATACTTTCCATACCCACTGTGTGTGTGTGTATATACACACACACACTCACCTAAAGGATTATTAGAAACACCTGTTCAATTTCTCATTAATGCAATTATCTAATCAACCAATCACATGGCAGTCGCTTCAATGCATTTATGGGTGTGGTCCTGGTCAAGACAATCCTCCTGAACTCCAAACTGAATGTCAGAATGGGAAAGAAGGTGATTTAAGCAATTTTTAGCGTGGCATGGTTGTTGGTGCCAGACGGGCCGGTCTGAGTATTTCACAATCTGCTCAGTTACTGGGATTTTTCACACACAACCATTTCTAGGGGTTTACAAAGAATGGTGTAAAAAGAGAAAAACATCCAGTATGCGGCAGTCCTGTGGGCGAAAATGCCTTGTTGATGCTAGAGGTCAGAGGAGAATGGGCCGACTGATTCAAGTTGATAGAAGAGCAACTTTGACTGAAATAACCACTCATTACAACCGAGGTATGCAGTAAAGCATTTGCGAAGCCACAACACGCACAACCTTGCGGCAAATGGGCTACAACAGCAGAAGACCCCACCAGGTACCACTCATCTTCACTAAAAATAGGAAAAAGAAGCTACAATTTGCACAAGCTCACCAAAATTGGACAGTTGAAGACTGGAAAAATGTGCAGGCTGGTGGTGGTGGTGTAATGGTGTGAGGGATGTTTTCTTGGCACACTTAAGGCCCCTTAGTGCCAACTGGGCATCGTTTAAATGCCACGGCCTACCTGAGCATTGTTTCGGACCATGTCCATCCCTGTATGTCCACCATTTACCTATCCTTTGATGGCTACTTCCAGCAGGATAATGCACCATGTCACAAAGCTTGAATCATTTCAAATTGGTTTCTTGAACATGACAATGACTTCACTGTACTAAAATGGCCCCCACAGTCACCAGATCTCAACCCAATAGAGCATCTTTGGGATGTGGTGGAACGGGAGCTTCGTGCCCTGGATGTGCATCCCACAAATCTCCATCAACTGCAAGATGCTATCCTATCAATATGGGCCAACATTTCTAAAGAATGCTTTCAGCACCTTGTTGAATCAATGCCACATAGAATTAAGGCAGTTATTTTTTTTTATTTTATTTTTTTTTATTAGGAGTGCAAAAACATACTACATAGGGTGAACACAAAACACAACAACAAAACACAAAAAGAACAATAAAACAGCAATGATAGTAACAACAATGAAAAATAAGCAGAAATGACAAATGAGTAATAGTAGTACTTGAATAGTAATAGCATTTGTAGTAGTATTTGAATAGGAATAGCATGTATAATAATAATGATAATAATATTTTGTGATGTCGGCAACAGTAATAACTAATAATAATAACAGTAGTGATAGTAAAGATGGTGATGATAATATTTTGTGTTGACGGAAATAGTAATAATAATAATAATAATAATAATAATAATTTTAATAATAATAATAATAATAATAATAATAATAATAATAACAACATTTATCAATAATAATACTAACAGTTATAACAGTAATAATAACAATAGTAATACTAAATATGGTGATGATGATAATATTTTGTGTTGACAGCAATAGTAAATATCAATAATAATATAATAACAACAACAATAATAATAATAATAACAATAGTAATTCTAAAGATGGCGATGATGATAATATTTTGTGATGACGGCAACAGTAATATCAATAATAATAACAGTAATTATAATAATAATAATAATAATAATAATAATAATAATAATAATGATAAAATGACAATATAATAGTAGTAATGAAATAATGACACATACCTAACACATACCACACCTCTGCTAGTTTCTGTGTCAGGATTTTATTTTTATTTTTCCTTCACAGTACAGTTACGATTTGTATGTATGCCTAAGCTGAGGTGGTGCATTAAAATGAGCATTCGGTGCATTAAAAACATGTGTGGTATATGTTAGGTGTAGATTTGATTTGGTTATATTTATATATTTTAGATATATATATTACATTTTTTTTTAATTATTAAAGATATTCATTATACCGTTACCGTCCTTATATCAAGCAAAATATCATCCCATCAGCATCATTCTATCACTGCTCAATGTTTTTATGATATTGATAATATTAATAATAACATTAATGTCAATAATAATAATAATAATAATGAAAATACAACTAATAAATTACTAATAATATTACTAAAACCTTGTATAAATATGTATAATAATAGATAAATATCTATGGTGAAAATTTCTATGATATTTCTGGTTCTGATATACAGTTGTTTTTTTTTTAAACCGCCCTGGTGGATGTTAGAAAAAGATATGGAAAAAATATGGAAACATGTTATGCATAGGTGTGGATACTGTATGCCTATGTGTATGTATGAAATGATATCTGCAAGAGCAAAAGCAAAAGTAAAAAGAAAGAATATATAAACTTACATAACGAAAGTAGTGAGGTATATATCTGGTAATGTACATTTGGCTTGTAATTATGTTTGTGTGATATTAAGAAATGTATTAAGAAATGTCAAAAATGGGGACCAGGTGTCTTCAAAAGCTGATGATTGCTTCCTTCTGTGTGCATTGTATTTTTCCATTGAAATGTATTCTGAGATTAAATTTGTCCAGTGTTTAATGTGGCAAGATTTTTTTGATTTCCAGTTTTGGAGAACTACTTTCTTAGCGACAGCTAGAGAAATGAGCAATGGATTCCTGTATTTTTGCGGGATATGGATTTCGGAAAAGTCGCCTATGAGACAAAGTGTTGGTGATGATGGGATTCTGTGGCTCAGGATAGTGGACAGTGTCTCAGTGACTGTAATCCAAAAAGAGTGAACTGGTTGGCAATGCCACATGGCGTGCAGTCTGTTTGTCTGTGCTACCTAAAGTGCATTGTGAACAGATATCAATGTTGTGTAGGCCCATTTTGAACATTTTACTTTGGGTGATGTGAGTTCTATGAATGACTTTATATTGTATAAGCTGCAGGTTTGTGTTATCGGTCATGGAAAATGTATTCCTACAGATTTGTTCCCAGTACTCAGGGTTGGAAGAGACAGCCAGATCGGTTTCCCACTTGGTTGTTGGAAGTGTTATTGTTGTGTTTTGGTTAGAAATCAATGTGTATAGTTGGGAGGTTAATTTTTTGAAGTTATTAATTTTCAAAATGTCTTCTATAAGCTGGGAAGGTTGTAAATTATTATTAGTATTGTTTTATCATCAATAATAAGAATAATAAGTTGATAATAAAGAAATAATTCTCCCCCAACAACACAATACTTCTTTATTATGTTAAATGACATGAAATAAATGTTCTCAAACAAAAAAAAGTGGTGAAGATGTGTGATTCCTTTTTGTGCCCATGTGGGGAAATAAAGCGGTTTATTCTGTATCATGAATTCTGGGTTGTGCCAGAGTGGGGTGAACCTGTTTAATTCTAGTGATGATTTTGTGATTTGGTTCGTTTTCCACCAGGCTGGCAGAATGGATGGTAATATGTTGGCAAAGTTTGGATTTCTTGATTGATTGTGAGAGGAAGGGGAGGTCTGCAACTGAGATATTTGTGCATTGGTTTTGTTCCAGTTCTAGCCAAGGGTAATTATGCTTGTGTATATTGATCCATTTAACTATGACCTTTAATTGATTTGCCAGAAAGTAGTGATGGAAGTTTGGCACCTCAAGCCCCCCATGTGATTTTTTATTTTGTAGTGTTGAGAGTGATATCCTGGGTTTTTTGTTTTTCCAATAAAATTGTGTTGTTAATGAATTAAGAGTTTTGAACCATTTATCTGTAGGAGTGATGGGGATCATAGAAAAAAAAAATAGTTTATTTGGGGTAGGGTTTTCATTTTGACAGATATTTGGGTGTTTAGACCAGCGTTTATATTCATCTTCAATTTTCTTTAGGAGTGGAGTATAGTTGAGGGTGAAAAGCTCTGACAGCCTGGGGGAAATCTGAATCCCTAGGTACTTGATGTTACCTGTGTGAAGGTGGAGGGATGTGTCCTGAGCTCCAGAATCCCATGCATCATCTGAAAGTGGTAGTAAAATCGACTTGTTCCAGTTGATAGTGTAATGTGAAACAAGGGAGAATCTACTGATAATGTTGAACGTTTCTTGAAGTGATACTCGTGGGTTCTGTAAATAAAGTAAAAGATCATCTGCATATAAACTGATTTTGTGTTGTGCGTTGCCTGCCTGAATTCCTTTGATTATGGTGTTTTGTCTTATTGCTGCTGCGAGTGGTTCAATGAAAATTGCGAAGAGAGAAGGCGAGAATGGGCATCCCTGTCTGGTGCCCTGATACAGTGTGAAACTCTGTGAAGTGATTCGGTTAGTGGTAATGGTGGCCCTGGGTGATGTGTACAGTATTTTAATCCAATGGATGAATGACTCTCCAAAACCGAACTTGTGAAGTGTATTGAATAAAAAAGACCAGTTTACCTTATCAAAAGCTTTTTCTGCATCAAGTGAAATGATAATGGTTTTCTGTTGTCTTTCTTGTGATATATTAAATAGATTAAAAAGTCTGCGGACATTATCTGTGGCGTATCTATTTTTTATGAAGCCTGTCTGATCTGGATGAATGAGTGTGGGGGTGACTGTTTCTATTCTGGTTGCTAATGCTTTGGTGATAATTTTCAAGTCAGTATTCAATAGTGAGAGAGGTTGGGAGCTAGAAGGGTGAGATGGATCTTTGTTGGGTTTTAGCAGTAATGTCATGGCTGCTGTATTCATGTGTGTGGGTATGGTAGATGACCTTTTAATTTCTATAATTACTCTGTTGAATAGTGGTGATAATATGTCCCAGAAGTGTCTGTAAAATTCAGCTGGTAATCCATCCGGCCCGGGAGATTTATTACTAGGAATTTTATTGAGTGCTTTAGTAAGTTCATTAAGGGTAAGAGGTGCGTCTAAGATGTTGGTTTTTTTCTGCAGTTAATTTTGGCAATGTCAGACTGTTCAAGAAGGTGTCGATTTCTGATTGAGTAGGATGGTGAGTGGGAGAATATAGAGTTTGCTGTAGAAATTCCGAATATGTTATTTATATCCTCTGGGTTTTTGATTATGTTTTCCTGCAGCGTCTAGGATGGCTGGGATAATTGATTTCTCTTTCTTGTATTGGAGTAAATTTGCTAAATATTTACTGTTTGCTTTATTACTATATTGAAAACCATTAAATTTCAGTTGCTGAATTTGAAATTGTGTTGATGTCATCAATTTGTGTTTTAAGTTCCTTTAATACCTTCTGTTTTGGTTCACTGGGATGGCGAGATATTTCATTTGTGAGAATTAAGGCAGTTCTGAAGGCGAAAGGGGGTCAAACACAGTATTAGTATGGTGTTCCTAATAATCCTTTAGGTGAGTGTATATGATGTCTCTAAGTTTGCCTGCTCCTGTGTTTCAGACAAAGATATTGGAGGGTGAGCCGACATTTGCAAACGTGCAGGACGATGATGATGGTGTTGATGAAGAAGATGCCCTTACCACAGAGGAGGAGCTGTGCTTAAGGCAGGACACAATGAGGGAGTTTTTCCTTCAGCAGCTGAAGTCCTTAAGAGAATCTGTGGTTTCTTCTCAGACCAAGATGCAGGAGGGTTTCAAAGCCTGCAGGCAGGCCACAGAAACTCACCTGAAGGTGGAGGCTTCCAACAATACTGAGAGGCTAGAAGCATGGGTCCAAACTGACCTCCAGGTGCAGGAGGAACATTTTAAAATGGGTGGAGGAAATGGTAAAGGCCATGGGGGAATCGGTGACCAAGAGGATGAACGACATGGACAAGAAACTGGATGGACTGGCTTCAAGGATCACAGCAATGGAAATGGAGGTCTGCAGTATGGTGGCTTCTACTTTATTTGTAGACCGCACACCTCTTTCTTTTCTTACAGCACACAGTGCTGTTGACCAGCCCTGAAGCACTGTCTTTCCACTCAGGTGCCAAATGAGGGAGGCGTCTACAGAGGTCTCCGTGGACCTTCAAAGTCTACCTGGATCCTCAGGACTTCAGAAACAGCCCATTTCCAAGCGCAGGTTGGCCCAGTCCCTAGAGGATCTGGAACCTAAACTAGCTGCAAAACTTAGGCCCTACACGAGACTGAGGTTCACTAAACAGGAGAAACTGACAGGACTCCAGGCTGCATAGTTCAATCTACAAATGGACTGGCTGAAAATTACTGGTATTTACATTTACATTACTTTAGTTCATTTAGCAGATGCTTTTATCCAAAGTGACTTACAAATGAGGACAATGGAAGCAAACTAAATCAACAAACGAGCAACGATACACAAGTGATATAACAAGTCTCAGTTAGCTTAACACAGTTACACATAGCAATGGCTTTTTAAATAATCTAATAAATAAAAGAAAATGAAAAAAAATTTAATAAAGATAGATTAGGAAAAGAATAGAGCAAGCTAACGTCAGAGGCATTTTTTGCTTTTTTATTTATTATACAATTACATAAATATTATACAATACAAAAGAAAACAGATAGAATACAAAAGATTAGAGAAGCTAGTGTTCGTTTTTTTTTTAGAAAACATGATGTTAGTAAATAAATAGATTGCAAGTCTAAAAGGGGCATTTTTTTTTTTTAGAATAGAATTAGAATAGAGAGCGCTAGAGTCAGAGAGTCAAATAGAGATAGAATAGATGTGTTTTTAGACGATTCTTGAGGATGGCTAAGGACTCGGCTGCTGGGATTGAGTTTGTGCAGGTAGACAGAGAAGAGTTGTTGTCCAAGAACAGTCCAAGTGTAAAAAACAGTATGTTGGACAGACCAAAAAATCGGTTACTTCTCAGAGTATATCAACAAACGTACAATGTTTACATTTTCCTTTCCATTGTGAGTTGAGGTTTCATAGCTATATATTCTGTATGTATATTTATAAAATTTTGGGCTTGTCATGAGTGCTAACGTGTTTGTTTGTCTGAGAGGCCCTTGGTATCTGAATAATAATCAAACAAACAATGCAGACGTAATAAAAGAAGCCGGTGAGAGGGACAGTTTATGGAGTCCTGGATGGAGCCCTCGGGGAACCAAAGAACTGCAAGCCTACCTGGAAAGAGAATCAAGACCACTTTAAAGAGAGGAAGTGAGCTGGTTGTGCGGCAGGAGGAGGACAAATTAAAGCAATCTCTCCAAAGCTAGTTGTCAAAAGTTTGGACTTTTTTATTGCCATGGACAGTTGTTAAAGTCTTAAAATGTTTAGTTGTTTGCTTTTCTAATCACTTCATTTTATTTATTTATTCATTTATTTTATTTGTTTATTATTGTTTTCTTTGCATGTAACATTTACTTAATAAAAAATACTTAAGATGTTGTAAACATTATTATTTTGTATAACTCTTGTTCTTTATTATTATTGTGAAAATGCATATATTTGATTGAACTTGTCAAATAGGGAACCCAAACTTATTATGCCAGTTTTTTGCTTTGCTAAGCACTTTATTACTCTATTTATTTATTTTTTTACCCATGCAAGATTTTGCTCATAACGTTTATAATGTTCATTTAAGTTTTTTTTATTATTCGTTTTCCTCCTTTTTATTATTATTATTATTATTATTATTGTTCTGCATTTTTTTAAATAAACATTTGTTAAACAAGTGTGTTTTTGTCAGTAGTCATTACTTTGCCAGTTTCATGAAACCTTGATTGTCCCTCTTCTTTTATTCGTCTTTGGAGCTGCTTCTTGTTCAGAGGCCATATTTCAGAAAGGAGGTTAAGTGAAAAACTCAGTATGTTAACCCTGAAATGAGGGAAACTCTGGGTTTTCAGTTTTCAGAATGGGAGGTTTTGTCAAACCCAAGAAAGCAGGGTAAGTCAACTTATACTCCGAGTCAGCTACAATGGTAACTTATTCTATGAACCTAACCTGGTCAGGAGCAAGTTTTCTTTGTTAAACCCAGAGGTTCTTTCGGTCTCTTCCTCGTTTTAAAGTGTACCTCATTCAGATGTTTAAATATTCATTCATTAAACGAAGCAAAAAAAAATGCTTCTCTTAGTGATTATTATGGAATTAAAATTTAAGTTGAAGTGAATTTAACTTTAAACAAGAAAAATAATCATAATGCAAATGGAAACAATTTTTTTTTCTTACCACATTGGCAGAAAATTTGCAAAATGAGAAAAATACACTTAAAGACTAAATACCTTGTAATTTTTCTTATGTAGAAAATCCTGATTTAAGAATCTTTACACATTTTGACTAGAAATAACAAGACATAAATACAAAGAAAAGGTTTTTTTTTTTTTGCAGTGCAGCTACATTCATCCATTGCACATATTTTCTGTAGACTTTCTGAAAGTGACAAAAACAGCATGTCCTTTTATACAGAATCCTGTAGATGAGGAGGCTATATTAATTCGTACGAAGTTACATTTACATTGGGAGAGGATTTAATATTCTTCCAATACTTGGTATTGTGGCGATCTCCTCTTCATCGGTTCTTCATTATTTTTACAAGCATTCTTGCTGTTGGCTGATTAGAAGTCGGATGTTAATTTCATTACTCTAAGTAAGAAATGCAACAATTTGGATAAGAGAACATATCATTTAATTATGTGAAAAGAGTATTAGACTATCTGGGAAAAGCTGCTGCGCACTGAAATCCCGAGAGACCCTAAATGATATTTAATGTCAAATGTTTGTAAAGACATGTAGCCTACAACCATGAACCTTTCATGCTTAAAGTTTTACCTTAATTGTATTATGGTTTTATATTTCATTTTAGCTGTTTTTTTATTTTTAGTTTGCCTGTAGAATACAATGGAAATTAATATTACTTAAATAATTTACGGTTCTGCCACGTTTTTTACATTTTATATTATAACAGCTATTAAGAATTAAAGTTACACATTGACTGTTGAAGTATGTAGACATCTTTTTGTCAGGTGCTGTTGCCATGGTGAATCAATTTCGGAGCTCCATTGATCAGGGCTTTCATAGTCATGGTGCATGCGCTTAACATACTCACAGTCGTTTGAACTAACTCAATTCAGCTGTTCTGAACCCGAAAATTGAAGAGTATACCATCTCAGTGTAAGTCAACTCAATGTTCAAGTTTCAACTTATAGAGTTTGGTTGAACTTCCTAATTGAAATAGAAGAACGAATCCAATGCCGAGCCTGCTAATCCTAATGCTAACATGGCACCTGAGGGTAAAGAAGTCAGCACAAATACTAAATGCTTACTGATAAAAATCAAGAGAGCAACATTATGAGTGCAATTACAAGCATGAGAGAAGACTTTTCAGTCCAATTTTCAGGAATCCTCTCAGCCCATACAGGAGGTTAAACAAGAAGTTAAGGAATTTTCTGACAGACTGTCAAAACGCGGAACAAGCGTATCGGCGATACAGAAGACCAGGTGTCCGTTTTTGCAAAATACCGTAGATACTCTTCAGCAACAGGTGAAACTCCTTGGAGTTAAATTGGAAGACCAGGAAAATCGAAGTCGTCGTAATAATGTGCGTCTCGTTGGCCTCGCTGAAGGCTCAGATACGGTGGGTTTCCTTGAGAGATGGCTGCCTGAGGTACTGGGACCAGTGTCTTTTGCCAACCCGATAATCATTGAAAGAGCTCACCGCTTACAGGACCGCCGAGATCGGAACACTCCCAGAATACTCATTATGCGCTTCTTGAATTCTAAGGACAAAGACAAAGTGTTGCAAGTTGTGCGGGCCAAAGGCAAGGTAACATATGACGAACGCGAAGTAAAGTTTTTCAGGATATCACCAGAGAAATGCATCTGAATAGAAGGAAATTCTACGAGGTGAAGCAACAGCTTAAAGCCATGGACATCCAACATGGAATAATTTTTCCGGCGAAGTTGCGCGTCACTCATGCATGACGAGACCGCATTTTTGAGAATCCAGTTGAGGTGGAAAATTTCATTCGCAACCTAAAGGATTCAAGCTCTTAATTTTCAACCAAGAAGACCGAATACAGAAGAAAGGAACTGTCATGTAACGAAATATATATAACTATATGTTCTTTTTACGTTTGGGACTGATAATGGATGAAAATATGATTGACAGTTCAAAGTAACCTGGCTGATGGAATTCGGTGAGGTTGTGGTCAGTGACTTCTAACTTTTCATATTTGAATTTAGTAGTTCTCTTTATTATAATTCGCTGAATATTGTTAACTTGATATAATCTGGGTTTGTTTTTTTTTTTTGTTTTTTTGCGGTTATTCCAGTTTCTATTATAGGCTGTTCTATTTCTAATATGTTTAGCCGCTTGTTTGTGGGAGCATATGGCAGAGAATATGCTTGTGATCCGTGTTATGCTGCTCCTAGTGGTAGGATCGGCGACACAAAGTGTTGAATCTTCAGTTAATGGGTGTGTACGGGTAAAGCACTGGCGAGTTCAGGGAGCCAGTGCTAAGAGAAGCATCCTACTTATTTTTTACAATTTTTTCAGTAACGGGCAATTGCATTTTATTGTAACAGGCTAGGGCACAATCTTGTAATAATAAACAGCTCTCGATTTAGGCACTAACACTGTAATGGGCTCCAATTCAGAACTAAAAATAACATTGTGGAATGTGAGAGGTTTGGGGAAACTAACCAAAGTAAAACAAGTAATGACCAGAATTAAACAACTTAATCCTTCAATTGTATTTTTACAAGAATGTCATATATCCAAATGACACGACACCAATACAAAGACGATGGAAAGGCCACATTTATTCAGCTTTATTTTCTTCTAACTCTAGGGGGGTTATGATTTTAATACACAAGTCAGTTCCATTTCAAATATCCAAGGTTGTACAGGACACAGCAGGACGTTACATAATAATTCAAGGATCCATTCTTAATGAAAACATTATTTTGGCAAATGTGTAGGCCCTAATACAGATTGTCCAGTTTTTTTTGAAAATTTATTTCTTTTATTGTCTTCTTTATCAAGAAAATTGATAATTGCTGGAGACTTTAATTGCACATTATCTCCTAGCCTTGACCGCACAACAGGACAGATACAACCCACATACAGTCTAGAATAAAGATATGGAACTATATAAGAGAACTTAATCTGTGTGACCCATGGAGAAGGTTATACCCTAGTAAAAGAACATATTCATGCTGCTCTACAGTGACGAAGGGTCATTCTCGTATTGATTATTTTTTAATTTCTAATGACCTTTTTCCAAGAGTAGCAATTTGTCAGTATGATACTATTGTCATTTCGGATCATGGACCAGTGTCCATGTTAGTTTACAAATCAAGATGCGATATGAAAGAAAACTCGCAACCAAAATGGCTACATGATTGTGATTTTTATCAAATTTATTGGAGGGACAGATAGATAATTTTTTCAAAGAGAATAAAAATGAAACGTCAGCTACTATAAGGTGGGAAGCATTCAAAGCATATATCCGAGGTCAGATCATTTGTTTTACAAGCTCAAAAATGAATAAAATAAAATTGGAATTAGATTTATTGGAAAAAGAAATTAAGATTGCAGAGGGAAAGGCTTATTTAGACACTTCAAATACAATACATCATGAACTTCTTAACAAAAGCTGAAAACAGTTTTAATAAGATTGAAACAATCTTTCTATGAACATGGAGAAAAAGCAGGGAAATTATTAGCATGGCAGATAAAAAAAACTGGACACAGAAAAAGCCATTAATAGTATTCAAATGTTGAATGGAGAAATAACATCTAATCCTTTAGAGATAAATAATGCTTTTGTTTCATTTTATAAAGATTTATATAAATCTGAATCGGCACATTTTACTGAAGACCAAGCTCGGTTTCTCAATGATCTCCAGTTTCCACTTATATCAGAAGAAGATAAAAATTATTTAGACAGTACATTTGAAGAAAGTGAAGTCATGGAATCTATATCAAAGCTGAAGAATGGCAAATCAGCTGGCCTTGATGGTCTGCCAATTGACATATATAAGCTCTTTAAAAATAAATTGGTTGGCCCCCTGAAGGAAATGTATGCCGAATCATTTCAAAATGGTTATTTGCCACCAACTTTGAGAAATGCCTTTAATTACAATAATTTTGAAACCTGAAAAGTCTCCTACCAAGTGCGAGTCATACAGACCAATCTCTCTACTTAATACAGATGTTAAGATCATTGCTACAAATCTTAGCGTCAAGATTGGAAAGGTGTCTTCCATCTGTAATAGGTTTAGACCAAAATGGATTTATTAAAAATGGTCAGGCTACTCATAATATTAGGCGCGTTTTAAACATTCTGTATGAAAAAAGGGAAGCCCATGACACATGTATCCTATCACTTGACACACGGAAAAAGCGTTTGACAGGGTAGAGTGGCTGTATATTAATGAAGTATTGACTCGTTTTGGTTTTGGAGATTCAGTTCTACGATGGGTCAATATTTTTATATTTTAAACCAATAGCAGAAGTTAGGACTAATAATACAGTATCAAGACCTTTTAATATATATAGGGGCACACGTCAAGGATGCCCACTGTCGCCAATGCTCTTTATTCTTGCATTAGACCCTTTAGCAATTGCAGTCAGAAGTAACTCTATCATCAAGGGCATTCAAATTAAAGATCGTGATCACCTAATAGCACTATATGCAGATGACACTATTCTTTTTCTAACAAGGCTTGAGAGATCCGTTCCAGCACGGCTCCAACTGATTGATAGATTTGGAAATATTCTGGCTATAAAATTAACAAGACCAAATCATCAATACTGTTTTTTAAATACCCAGGAAAGACATCAACCACCGGTTGGACATCCATTTATAAATGCGATTAATGACTTCAAATATTTAGGCATAGTTATTAACCCCCACAATTGACAAGTTAGTTTCTGCCAATTACAACCCAGTTATAACCAAAGTCTGTGAAACTGTAGACAGATGGTCCTCCCTACCAATCTCATTAATTGGTCGTATAAACATTATAAAAATGAACATTCTTCCCAAATTTTTATATTTATTTCGCTCTATTCCACTCTCTCCACCATTAGGCTTTTTCTCTAATATGAAAAAAAAATTAACCAAATTCATCTGGAATAATAGACGTGCAAGGCTTCGCCTAACATTGTTATATCTCCCTTATGACAGAGGAGGTTTACGTTTACCCAATTTGCAGTGGTACTATTGGTCTGCCCAGTTGACTTGTGCCACTTATTGGTTCTCCTTACAGCCGAAAATTACCCTGGGTAGAAATAGAATCTATAGTTGCAAAAGGTATAGGGATGGATATGTATTTGTACTCTCTGACTTGTATAAAAATCTAAAAAAACTACCAAAAATCCCTTTGTGTTAAAAATACTTTGATAGTATGGAATGATGTTCAGCACACATTGGGAGTAGTCCCAACTCTTTCCTACTTTTCTCCTATTTGGGGAAATAGGGACTTCAGACCAGGAGAAAATGACTCTGGCTTTAAACAGTGGGCACTGAAGGGCATTCGTAAATGTTGGGGATTTGTTTGAGGGAGATACATTGATGTCCTTTAAAGATCTTAATGAAAATTTGGAATCCCAATGAAACACTTTTTTACAATATTTGCAAATTCGCAGCTATATCAATGTCAAGCAAAATCATTCACTATCTAGACCTCTACTAACAGAATTAGAAAAAAGCTATGTTTTATGAGGAACTTAGTACAAACCAAATTTGTAAACAGTTCTAAGGAATCATCTGATTCCAAGAGAATTGCTTGGGGTATAGATTTGGAATATGACCTTCCAGATTCAGAATGGAGCCAGATATGTGTTAAAGCCCAGAATTTGTCCATTAACACTAGATTTAGGCTAATCCAATACAACTGGGTAATGCGTACATATGTCACCCCTGAAAAAGTTAAACAGGTTTTAATCCGGAAATCCCAGATATCTGTTTTAAATGCCAAAAACATAAGGGAACATTCTTCCATTGTATCTGGGAATGTGAGGTGATCAAGACATTTGGCAAAAAGTGACAGCACTAATTTCTTCAATTATTACAAAACGAATTCCAACAACCCCTGAATTTGTGCTTTGGGTTTTAATTCCTGTAAGTCTATCATTATCAGGTTTATCACACTAAAATGATTGACATTTGTCTCGATGTCTGGCCACAATAATCGATGTCTGGCCAGAGAAAAGCGAGATAGACGAGAGATAAATCACCGCTGCATCAGCGCGTGCAGTCTCAACGAGCTCACAACAAACGAGTTTATTCTTGTTTAAGACCTTTTAAAAATAAAATATTACGGCGATTGCACACAATCCACCAATTAGAACACACCAAAAGCTAAATTCAGATGTTTGTGAGTGTTAAAATGAAATATTTGCTGCAGCCTGTCCTGACAGCGCGAGCCTTCTGAACACTTGAAGGGAAAAAAAGTCTACATACAGAAACTACAGCCTTTTTCATTAAAACACTTAAGGGAATCAACACAAAACAATTAGAAGAACATATTATAGAGATGAAAAATGAGTGTTTATGAGTGCTTGTGAGATTTTCTTTGTCTAAGGGCTGAACATCACATCGATTGGCTCTGCGCTCCAGAACACGGTGATGGTTTTTTCTTTTCGGCGAAGAACGGACAAATAATACACATTTCATTCACACTGACAAGCTAAAACCAACACATGTTATTATTACCGGGTCAGATCTCATTAATAATTGATGTCTGGCCAGAGATCAGTGAGAAAGACCAGAGAGAAATCACCGCTGCATCAGCGTGCGCAGTCTCACCAGGAGCTCACAATAAAAGCATTTTTATAGTTTAAGAGCTTTTTAAATAATCTCCGTCTTTTTAAAATAAAATATTACCGCGAATGCACACAATCCACCAATTAGAACACATCAAGAGCCAAATTCAGGTGTTTTTGAGCTGTGTAATTGTGAAAATGAAAGACTATTTGACAGCGTGAGACTGTCTAAGGGCAGAATAACATTGATCTCTCGAGCTCCAGGACGCTGATTCTGGCTTTTCGTCGCAAGAACGAACAAATCACGTACAAGATTATTTCAAAATACATAATAGCTTGGCGAATATAAACGAAAACAGCCACGTAAACAAGAGAAATGAGAATAATCTGAAGTGGGATCATGATACTGGATTTGAATATTAAAAGTGACTGCAATTTACCAGCTGCTTTCTGTCTTCAATTTTAATCTATAAAATAGAAAATCATCATTCGTCTTGGCTGCTTTTTTTTGTATGTGTGTATGTATTCATGTATTTATTATTATTATTATCATTATTATTATTTTGCTCTAACAAGAATTAATCTATATTTAACTAAATCGATGACGTTATTTTACATTTGGTCTGTCCATTTCTGCATCTAAAACACCTATAAACTTAAACATGCACTATTAAACTATTGTTAGCAATTCCTTTATCGTCCAATTTAACTGGTGTACACACTTTTATTTTCATAATAAATTTGTTTTTTAGATTATAGACAGTTGCAGTGGTCTATAATAAATATTAACAGGTTTTGTTCAAGCTGCTTAAAATGTTTGAAGTAGGCTATTTTTTTAAAATGTAAATCCTAAAAAAAAAAAAGTTTTCGGAAACAGCCATATTTACGAAAAGGTGCTTAACCTATAGAAAAAATAAAACTATGAATTAATTAGTGTTTAATTTTTAGTAATGACCATTTTTGTTGTCATAAAAACTTCTTTACAATATAAAATAACAATTGTCAATAGTAAATATTGCAAAAACAATAACTGTTGTATTTTTTTCATCATTATATAGTTTATGTATTATAATTGTAAAAACAAAAACAAATTTAGCAACTCACATAGTAATCATTCAACACTGCTTAAAAATGTAAGTTGAAAATTAAACTCATGATTAAGCATGAAATAAGATACAGAATCAGTAAATTAGATAATCATTCAAAAAATATTGGCCCATTCTAATGGTTGTTCAAAAAATGAAGGCCACAATGCTAATGTTTTACCAACACGATGGCGCCACAGGATAGCCAATACTTCAAGATCTGTTCAAAGACTTGAAAGTGTTTCATTTATGTGCATTAATATAAAAAATGCATAAACATTTCATTCTTTTTTTCATAAACTTTAATAAGCCCAATATAGGTAATTATGCAAAATGCTATCATCTCCTAAATAACCATTACTATTTTGTTAGTTTCCTTGGTATTGAGCAACATATTTTCTCAGTTATCACACATGTAACTGAAAAAGTATAGAAAAGGACACTATATTCGTTTAGCTATTTGCATGTTGTGCATATAATAGTAACTCACATATGGACTCATAAGTCACCTGAAAAGTAGACGACGTCCATTGTATAACTGCATCATCTAAACAAACCAATGTGCGTGGACCCCTAATAATCACCTTGAGTTAAACCCTTGTGTGCAGTTGCCTTCCTGTGTCCCTTTGCCCACTATGCTTTCAATGACAGGAATGTGAAATAGCAAACAGGGGAACAAATAAAAGGCATGGACTTTATTTGCCTCAAGCTAAGCCAACTCTATTATACAAGATGTCCTCCAAGCCAAGACTCGTTTATTTACAATAGATAAATAGCGAGGGTTTCGAATAATAGTTATTAATCATTGTAATTTCACTTTCTTAATGAATATTGTTTCTGTATATGGGATTTCAAAGTCCTTGATGCTTCAGATTAAAAAAAAAAAAAAAAAAAAATTTTTTTAACCGCTAATTGCTGTAATCCCGTAAAAACCTGAACGCCAGAGGTGTACTGACTGGAAATGCATGTGCCCCGCTGGGCACAGTTTTACCTAGATCCCACCTGGGGGTGGCGTTTTGCGCTGATATGGCTTGAGCCCGCCATCGCTGCTTGCAGTGGCTACATTTCTTATTTGTTTTTTATCTTTATTACAAATCTTGTTTGGTTTTATTTTTGATATTGCATGTAAAAAATAAGTTACGTTTGTAATGCCTATCAAATTGTGAATTAATATTCATATTTTAGGGAGGGTTTTGTGCGAAATCTATTAATGCACATGCGGAACAGGGAGCGCCCTCATAGATCACTTGAATTTTTTCCTGATAAGTAATTAACTACAGAAAGCTTGAAGATGTCGTTTAAAAAACGAATCAAATTCAGAACGAAATTAGTATCTGTAATCTGTGAAGGTGGTATTTCTCTTTAAAGGCGCATCTATGTGGAGAGAACTAAGCACTTTTGAAAATTCTTTGTTTCATCTTGCAGTCCGACAGAAACATTAGTTGGTTTATTATAAATAATTAAATGTCTCCTTTGTTTTTTTTTTTTTTTTTGTCAATATTTAGGCTAATACATCCTAAAAGTTACTCCTTTCTCTCTGTACTTACTTCTAACTGTTACTTCGTACTTCACTGTCTGCCTTGTGCTTTGGGGGCAAACTTAATGCTTTGGCTTGCGCGGAAGATATTAAGGCCATTATGGAGTAAGATGTAGAATTTAATAGTAGTAAGCCTGCGGATTAGTTAATACTGACAAAGTAACGACGAGTACATAAAAAATCTTACAGGGGAGGCAGAACCTATTAACTGGCCCGCTCTAGCCATCTCTTGTTAAAGGTTTTAAAAGCATTTCACGGCTATGTTGCATACAGTTCTTTCTTCAGAAGCTGTGGTTCTGGTAGGCCTAATGGAGAGATGGCCGTTAAGACACTGTGAGTGTTTCCGTCCTCTGTGAAACACAAACAGAACAATGTGAAAAATAAAGTGATCTCTATTTTTTTTTGAGAATGGCCAACCGTAGTTCTCTGCGTTATTGTAGTGTTGCTTCTGGTTGTCAGAGATTGGTTTGCTTCTGGTTGTGCATGTAATAGGCTACAAAAAAATAAAAGAATAATAAATAATTACAGTAAATAAATATATTATTATTATTTATGATTATAGTATTATTATTATTATTATTGTCTCCAAAAACTCCAAAATGTTTTTTTTTGTCATGTCCAGGGCCGGACTGGCCATCGGGAGCACCGGGACATTTCCCGGTGGCCTGATGTCATTCTGGCCCTGCCGCTGCAGCTGTGCAGTCGATCGAGGGCTGACGTGCAATCGGAATGGGATGCAACTGTGGGAAAAAAATTTTTTAAAAAAATTGACTGATTTATAAATCTAACGAGTCATGCTAATCAGCGTCGGTAGGGTGGGAAACATGACACCACCCACATTACCGCCAAAACCAACTCAGCGAATGCCTCACTGCGCCTAATTGACTAGATCCATAGAGGCCGGCTTTCCATCTTAGAACACCTTGCAAAAATGGAGCGAAAAGAAAGCAAATGAGGGATCAAAGCGGGACCTTATAAAAAAGAGAAAAAGCCGCTGGCCACATACCGCAATTAAGTTGATGCAAAATCCCAGCCATGTTCACCAGGTAAGGGAGCAGATCGGTTTCAGCATTACATTGGACATTCTATTTCACTAGGGTTGGGACTGTTCACCAACTGAAAAAAAAGGCACTGTTTCGGAAGAGTTGTATAGATGGGTAGTTCTCCACATACCGGTTCGGCGGCACCGGGCGCGGAAACTGTGAATTGAAGGCCCGTTTGGAAACGCTGTTCATATGGTATAGGAGGCTTGTTCCAACTTTAAATCGTGCACGAAAAAAACGATGTTTCAAAAACAAACTGAAAAATCTGACAAAAGCATCTGTAATATTGTCTTACTTAGAATAACACGTAAACAACAACCAGTGTTTTAGTTAATATATATTTTTCTGTTGATGGATGACCATGCTGGTCTTCCCAACATTACAATCAACAGCGATTTGTGGAAAGTATAAATACCCCCTGTGGGCCGCTAACCAAGTTCCACCTGTTCAAGTACGAATACGAAACACTGATGCAGGGTGCTGGGCTGGGAACGGCATCGTCGTGAGAATACCTGCGAACACACAAAAGAAATCACGCACGGCGCGGGGATTTTTTGAAAAGGGGCTTTTGTAACGGGATTTTAAAGGCTTTACTTCAGGGGTCGGGAGCCCCAAGGCAAGGAAATTGGGACAGTTGGAGGACGTGGGTAAAAAACATGCTTGTACTTATTACGAGGCAGACCGCGAAAAAAACCCTAGGAGAGGTGAAGGGGGCAGTGGAGGTGATGGGAGCGTGACTGTCAGGGGAGGAGTTTGATGTGTCTGTAGGGTTTAGCGGTGAGATTTCTCGAAGTGCGGATTTCCGGAGAGGTAGCAGGGGACATAGTAATAGGGGGGGAAAAAAGCGGGGGGCCAGAAACAAAGGCAACATGACAACAGGACGAGGCAGGGACGCGGGAGCGCATTGGCGGTATACTCGCAGTTTTCTGAGGACCGGGAAAGTCTCCCGGGCCACCGGAAGGGACGAGGCAGGGGACGAGGGTATATTATGGAGCCACACTAGCACGACTGTTTTACATTCATGGGGTTGCACCATGACATTTTTTTTTAGAAGGAGAAAGTTTGGACCAGGCATTTTCGATCACGACGACGATCACACGGTGGCATTTTCTAGCTGACACAAATGGTTAGTCTTGTAGTGCCAAAATGTTTATTTAGAAAAGGTTGTTTGAAAGTGGCAAGGAAGGAACCGTACAAAGAGGGTTGGCTTGGTGCGCATCGGGAGTCGTCGTTTCTGATTTGTGTGTGGTGCTCGCCGATCTGTTAAACAAAAGGAGTGGGTGTGCTCCAAGGCTCCTGCGGTTGAACAAGGGGGGGGGTGGGGGACAGGTGTCGACTTTTTGGTGTCAAGAAGCAGGATAAACCTCCCCGAGTGTACAGTCGATAGGAGGCAAAACTAGGAGGCTGCGAGGTACTATTTAGATACAAGAGTTTGCTCTGTATGATTTATGAAGCATTCAGCAGTTAGTTAGGACTGTGATCATGGGGACACACAAGTGAGGGCTGCACAAGGAGAGAGAGGGGTAAACGAGGCTGAATTCATATATCAGAGAAACTAGATGTGCAGAGTGAGAGAGAGAGGGATTCAGGGAAAGATGATATAGATGGTGGATTCCTAGTGAGTTTTTGAGGGTTTATTTATTTATCCATTTATATTATGTATAGTAGTCTACCTGTTACATCAACTAACAGGGTTAGCCTACAAGTTTAGCAGTCTGGTGGACACATGAATTGGGTGGTGGGGACTGCACCAACAGAGGTGGCCTGGGGTGGAGTCAAATTCCCGGCCTGATTTTACTGTCCAAGTCCGCCACTGGTCATGTCTGTAACGCATGTGTATTCCCAAATCTAAAAAAGCCTATAAAACATGATAGACGGATCATACTGATGTCTGGGACTCTGTTTGGGATTTAGAAAAACATAAAGAGAAGGTTCAATACATTGGTTATGAAAAGGCTACATTCTGTGAGAATTTATATTTCATAGTCTAAAAAAAAATATTGTTTAGACGAAACAAAATAAAATTAACGCAACAGTTTGCGAATTTATTTATTTTTTTGAGTTAAGCACTCCTCCTCTGAAGTTATAATAACTAAAACTATATTGCACTATACATTAGTCAACATTTGAAGTGGATCAAAACCTTTCTTCAAAGTTGCCCTAAAACCAAAATGACGAGTCCCTATCTAAACCTGTTCTGCAAGTTTGATACCCTCATAAGACACTGTCCATATGAAAGACCAAGAGATTCACACATTTATATCAACCCCCACAAGCTATACAGAGCTACCCCCCAGCCCCCTCCAGCTCTGAACCTGAATTCGGTCTGTTTTTTTTGGCTGAGGAAACGTTGTGTTTTCATGTTTACTTGGGTTTAAACATCCTGCACTCACAGCAGCCCTACCTTCTTTTTAATCATTCTTTTTCCCCCCCCCTTCCCGCATGGGGCCCCATATTATGTTTTCACAAAAGTCCATAATAATAACAAAATTTCAATTCTAAATCTTATTTTAACGAAAATCACTTGTTATTTGTGAACGTAGCCGTTTGTGCGGAAGGCTTTAAGACCCAGGCGGAAATCCTCCATCAGCTGCTCCCGCTTCACAGCGTGCGTGACTCGCGCTAACTGCACCCAGCTTCAAAGTCTGCAAGTTTTGATTTAACAAAATCAATTTGAGCGAATACAACTTACTGATCATGAGCCCAACATTTAGCAAGACAGGAAAACATTCAGTCTACCTGGAGGAAGACGTATTTCATTGTAAGTTAATGCTGTTAAATAGAGAGTTAAATAGAGAGAGAGAGAGAGATAGAGAGAGAGAGAGAGAGAGAGAGAGAGAGAGAGAAATAAAAAAAAACGTGTTGGCTATTCCTAAACTTGAAACTCATTATATTGACGTACAATCCAAACACCAGAAGGCAAACTCTCAGTGTTCTTTCAATTGAAAAGTATGTTTTTTGTTATGCACAGGCTATATGGTTGAAATAATATTTTAGTTCAAAACTTTAAGTGCCATTGTTTTAAAAAAAATGCTTTATTGGCTAACGTTTCATAGACCCTTCAGTTTGTTATGCTTTAAAAATCCCATAACATTTGTAATTTCACAGTATTTTCACCTCCTAAATCACTAACCTTTAAAGTCACAATTCTATACTAGTCAAATTTACTCAGGCCGATGGCACTTTTTTTAATTACATTAATTTAAAATTTTTTTTTTTTTTTTTTAAGAATAATTGTAGCTTTAATTGTAGCTGTAATTGTCCCCTAATTTTTTCCCCTTATTTTCTTAAAGAATAAACACTTATTTTTCTACAAGAATAAACATGATAACATTATTAATTCATATAAATAATTTAAGCAATTAAAACCTGATAACATATTATTAATTCATAGAGATAATTTTTAAGCATTTAAAACCTTTTTTTTTTTAAACTTGAACATCTAGTAGTATTAAAAGCTGACTTTAAAATCTCAAGGAGTTTATAAGTTAAAAGAGGGTAAAATGTCACAGTGCATGTTAAATAGCCTAAATGAACTTGTGTTAACATATAATTAGAACTAACAATATAATTTGATTTTTATTTTTAAATGAACAATTCCTGTATAAAATGGGACAGCAACGTTTATTATCAAAACATTTTAAATAGTCCACAGCTGAGCAACGCGCGAGGCAGGTTGAGCGTGCGAAGACTGACATGTGCTGCACAACAGTCATTTTCAGAGGCAATGAAAATAAAAAAATAAAAACCCCTGGATAGCCTAGATTAGGCCCAGACTCTGTTCCTAAGTATATAATAATTATAATTACCCCACAGTAAATCAAATTTTAACCGATTAATCGCCTATTTTCCGTTTGCTGCATTGTTATTTTATTTTATTTATTTATTTTTTTTTAAATAGGCTAAAAAATAAATTAAGTCATGTATAAGTTGCATTTTATTACATTCAGAAATAATACCGCTGGCCTAATAATGTTATCAATGTGCCAACAGGATATTTTTTAGTTCTCTTCACTTACACAACAAATCCTTTAAATTTAACTAAATTATCAGAACAGAACAATAATTACAAATATATAATTCTAATGGATAAATAAACTTGCAGTATAAAATAATATAGGCTTAGCTATAAAAGCAAAAAAAAAAAAAATTAAAAAATAATTTAAAGCAAACCATAAAGGTAAGGTTGGGCTCTCATTCGGGAGAAATCCAAACGTTTCCATATTCGTGATGTTGCCTATTTAAAGCTTAACTATTATTCATTAGGAATATGAATAAGGTAGTTCACGCGTGTTTCAGTATCGACGAAAAAAAAAAAAAATTATAATTAGCAAAAATATGCCAAAGTGGACCGCTGCTCGCCTTCAGCCGAATGGCACGGTAGCCACCGAAAACAGAGGGGATAAAGGAATGTGAGGCACCAGCGCGATCAAACAGCTGAAACAGAAAATACAAAATTTCTTGGTCACACAGTAAAGGCATAATTCAAAAATGCAAAGTGTTAGCAGTTTGAAAAATCAAGAATAATAACAGAATTAATAATAATTATTGCTAAATGCTGGACCGTTCTCATTTCGATCTGCAAATGGAACCTGAAGGACTTTTTTTAAACCAAGAATGAACCGAAATGAAAACATTTAGCTTTTTTATCTGTATATATAGGCCTTATATTAATGACTGTTTAATAACAATAGCAAGCATAAGATCCTTTGTGTAAAGGTCTTCTTTTAATTTTTGGATGGAGTAGACTGTAGCCTAAGACTATCGCTACATTTTGAAATTAACTCACTATACATTTTTAATGGTTTTTAAAGATGGTACAATGTTATATCATAATGTTATTGTTGTTTTACCTCCTCCTTATTATCTCATTTTACAATTACATTCAGTTCGCAATCCGTCCCTTTGGCGCCACCTGGCGGTAGTTTCGCAAATGAATTTAACACGCGACTGGACTTGCAGTTACGCGCGCGGCCCTGGGTAGTACCCATTTTGGTTGTCTACCATCTGTATGGCAGATTTTTCTTCTTTAACCATCTTATTTACTTTGCCTTCCTAGTTGTCTGGCAAAGGAGCTGTATAAGGTCCATCTATTAAGGCAAATGTAAAAACTGACATGGACCTTATACAGCTTTAACTAGAGGAAAAAGGCTGGCCATTAAAAATGGCCAAACTTGAATAGTACTAACTGGAGCAGTCGCCTTAAGGTGAGAATCATATGTGAACATGAATCTGTTATTTATTTATTTTTTGTGTGTGTATAAAGCAATAAATACAAATCTGCCATGTCTCTTTTATTTCAGGATATGAAAGAATAGAACACATTAACTGTCACTAACATTTTTGAACATAGACTTGAAAGTGCACATTCCCAAACTAAAATGTTTTAATTCATGAACAAAAACATTTTAATAAAAATGATATTGATGTACCATTATTGGCTATTTATAAAATAATATTGATGGTAAGGGGCAATGTCTTGATTTAAAAAATGGGGTTTAAAAGGATGAATTTTGAATTAAGTTTTCAGTTTGATATCTAATTTCAGATTATTTCTAAAGTGTGACAGAAAAAGGCAACAAAGAAGACTTTTTTTTTGGACAAGGGGATCGGGAACTCCTGTTATGATGTAATTTTTTAGGGGGCCCCTTGCTAAAATTTTTAAAACTGCTACGCCATAGCTGTAAAGACGCCGTCCGATAAACTTACAGTTATTGTCCTACTGTTCCAAGTCCTGTAACAATGGTTTGGAATACAATACTGTTGTAAAACTTTGATTAATCAAAACGTTATTTACCACGAGATAAATATCAACCTCAACCAATCAGAAATCAATTCGTCTGATTCTGACGCCCTCTGTCGCTGCATTTTTTCCAGAAACTGGCACAACACAAGAACCATACCACCTTAACCCAATCAAACTAAACTCACCCAGAGCATTTGTGGTTCAGTGGTAGAATTCTCACCTGCCACGCTGGAGACCCGGGTCCGGTTCCCGGCCAATGCAGGAAGGAGCCTTAATCGTTTAGGCAATGTGTTTGGCTCGTTTCAACAAACGATTCCCTTTGAAGCTGCCGCATATTTGCTTAGGGGAGCTTTCAATCTGCCTTTTCAGCCATGGTGCCAGCCACTACTGATTTTCGCATGATCCATCCTGTACGCCCATTTTGCGGTGTGTACCTAACGTTCAGAGACTGATGAGACCAATTGCTGTTACGTCAAATGCCCGCGAAACATCTTCAGGTTTATCTCTCCAAGTTGTTTACGGTAGCAATTGTCGATATTGCCCGTGGTAACAGACATTTGCTTTCAAAATGATTTCGTAGCCTTCCATCCTCTCTTCCGGTAAGCAATTTTAACACCGCAGCAATGCAGGGTTTACTGTAATTGTGATTAACAAGGCTGACGGGTTTACTCCGACATTGGTGGTTTCATTGGTAGAATTCCTCCCCGCCTGCCACGCGGGATAACCCGGGTCCGAGTTCCCGTCCACTGCAGCAGCTGTGTTCTTCTTTTACGTCAGCTTTTTCTGGGTTCTTTATAGTGGCAGCTGTGTTTGCAACCATGGGCGCCCCTCTGCGCTGGGGTTTACCGCATTGGTGGTTCATTGGTAGAATTGGTCGCTTCCCAAGCGGGAGACCCGGGGTTCGATTTCCCGGCCATGCCAACAGCGGGGTCTCCTTGTTACTGTTACAATTGGGGTTCTTTCTTTCAAATGAAACCTGAATCGTACTTGGCTCGAAGGAGCCTCCTTTTTGAGTGTGCCGCGATATGTTCTTTCTCCTTCATAATCCAGCAGTCTGTACGGCTTTTCAGCGGGGCTCTTCGCAAACCGAATCCCAGTGAATTCACCGTTAAAATAAAATCGACATTGGTGGTTCAGTGGTAGAATTCTTCCTCTTCGCCAGCCTGCCACTCGGGAGACCCGGGTCCCGATTCCCGGCCATGCAAGGAGGCCTCCTTTTTCATTAGGGTGTGTTTTTCTTTGCTTGAGGAGCTCCAGCTGCATTGCCAACCTTGCGCGTCTTTTTTGAGGCAGTCGAGCATATTCGATATATAACATATACATATCTAAACTACACAAAAAGTTCCCTTTTCAGGGTGCCGCATTTTACGAGTAATTAATGGAAGCACTTTAGAATTTGTTCGATGAATTACAAGCAATTACGGCTCAGAAGCTGTGAAAAATTCGCAGAAGGCAATAAACAGGAGGCGGCAGTGGCAGAAAGGTCAGGTTAAAGTAACTAAATACAGTAACTTACGCTGTTTGTTGTCTCTGAAAAACGCCAGAAGATTCGATGTCCAGGGTTACGCTGACCTGCATGAAAAGTGGAATAAAACTGCAAGAGTCAGGTAATGTACGATCCCTAAGAACAGCGCTCCAAGGGTCAACAGATGGACAAGTGCCTTGGTTGGAAGAGTGGGGTAATATCTCCCCTCGAGACCTGAAAAATCTGGTGCAGTCCCGGGAGGCCGAGCTGCAACTGTATTTACTTAAGGGCGCTTTGCGGCCACAGAAGATAACGACTCTCACTGTTGATATTGACCGTCTCCACACTCCCTTTGTTCAGAGAATCTTTTTGTCCATTTCCTTCATCAAATCCTATGGAACTTGTTCTGTTTATCTGTTCAGTTGGTTCAAACTTTTAGCATTGGCCGATATACCCTCGTAAAGACACGTCCCTTTTTTCCAAATTAATTTGTGAATTTGCGCATCTTCAGCACAGTAGCGCATTGGGTGGTTCAGTGGTAGATTCTCCCGCCTCCCCGCGGGAGACCGGTCCGATCCCGGCCAATGCATGAAGCCTTGATCTTTTATGTCAAATGTGTTTTGGCGCTTTCAAACTGATCCTGGACGCTGCTACGCATATCTTGCTCAGTCAGGGATCGTTCATCCTGCCTTTTCAGCATGTGCCACTAAGGCTTTCGTCATGATCAATACTCATTGTTATCTCATTTCTATGCTTTGTGGTCACCTACGTTCATAGCACTAGATGCATGTACCATTTCCTAGTTCGTATCAAATGCTCCGCGCACAACGTATTCTAGTTTATCTCATCAGTTAGTTTAACGTTAGGCATGTGGGCTAATATGCCCCGTGCATATGCAGGACATTTGAATTTAGTCAATGAGTTTCGTATCCTTCCATCTCTTTTAATCGGGTAGCAATTCACACCAGAAAACATGTACAAGGTGTAATTCGAGAAGTTTGTTATTTTTTTTTTTTTTTTTTAGGTCTTAGGAGTATTGTGAGAACGAATGCTGAGCTGGTTTTGACTTCATCCGAGGACATGTGAGCTTCACAGGTGAGAATTCTCGCTGAACGGCGACAGCCGGTCGCATCGGCCTCTGCCGCGACAGCAAGGCGTGGGCCCCCCATGCAAGCAGATGTTTTCTCTAAAACACCACCCTGTCTCTCTTACGTCAGCGTTATGTTTATAAGTGGCAGCTGGGGTTTGCAACCATGCGCACCTCTGCTCCGCGTGGGTTTACGCATTGGTGGTTCAAGTGGTAGAATTGTCGGACTTCCCAGCGCGGGAGACAGACCGGGTTCGATTGCCCGGGCCAATGCCACAGCGGGGTCATCTTGTTACTTACAATGGGGTCTCTTCAACTGAACTCGAAGTCGCCTAATGCTCCCCCTTCAACAGGAGCTGCCTTTTGTGTGGATGCCGCGATAAAGAGTCTAACTCTCATACACAGTCCCACTGTCTACGTGCTTTTATGCGCGAGTTGTCGCAACATGCATCCATGTGCATCCTACACCTTCTACATCCAGACTTGGTGGTTCATTGATAGAATTCTCGCCTAGCCCCGCGGAGAGAGGCCCGGCTCCGAAAATCGCGCAATGCAAGGACGAGCCCTCATTAGTCATATAGGGTGAATGTTTTCTTGCTTGAGGAGCCCCCACAGCTGCATTTCCACCATATGCCGCGTCTTGTTGAGGCCCAAAAAAAAAGTCGAGCATATTCGCATATATACATATACATATCTAAACCAACACAAAAAGTTCCCCATTTCCCCCCGTCCAAGCCGCATTTCTATCATGGTGCCGCATTTTTACGGGGTAATTAATGGAAGCAACTTTAGAATTTTTTGTTCCGATGAATAACAAGCGCATTACGGCTCACGCAGCGATGCCACAAATTCCAGAAGACAATAACAGGCGGCAGGCAAGACAGATCCAGCAGTCAAATTAACTATCGACAGGAAACTTACTCTGTGTTGTATGTCGCTGAAAAAACGCCAGAGATCATATTTCCGGGGGTACCGCGTGCACTCCACTGAAAGTGGAATAAACGGCAATGGGCAAGTAATGTAAATCGCCATAAGACAGCGCTAGTCAGGGTCACAGAATGGACAGTGCCTTTGGTGGAAGAGTGAGGCGAGGAATAATCTCCCAGCAAGAACTGAAAAAATCTGGTTCAGTTACGCGAGCTGAGCTGCACTGTAGTTTTTTCGTAAGGGGAGCTGGCCGGCCACAGAAGAGACGACTCTGGAACTTTTTGATAGTGACCTTCCCCCACGCCCCTTTGTTCACAAGAGAATCTTTTGGCCATTTCTCTTCATCAAATTAAACCTATGGAACTTGTTTCTTTTTTATTCTGTCAGTCAGTCAACTTTAGCCTTGGCCGAATCAATAGCCCTCGTGAAAGAAACTGCTACTTTTCCAAATTAATTTGTAGATCTGCGCCTCTCTTCACGCACAAGAAAATGAGCGCATAGGTGCTTCAGTGCTGTAAGAATTCTCGCCTTCTCACGCGGGCAACCCTGGTCCGCTTACCCGGCCACTGCATGGAAGCCTTGTATCTGTTATGTCAAATGGGTTGTCTCTTATCAAACGATCCTGGCAAGCTGCAGCAGAATTTGCCTAGCGGGAGCTTATCTGCCTTTTCAGCTGTCCAACAATGGATTTTTCGCATGATAACATTCTGTACTCATTTTTGGCGGTGTGGCTACCTACGTTCAGACACTGATGATTTTATGTTCTGTTTCGGCAAATGCCCGCGAACTCTTCTTTATCTCTCATTGTTTAACGGTAAGCATTGTGATATTGCCCTGGTAACATACATTGATTTCAAAAGGAGTTCGTAGCTTCCATCTCTTCCGGTAAGCAATTTTTACACCAGCAAGCAATGAACAGGGTTTTACTGGAAAATCGTGAGCAACAAAGGCTGAACGGCGCTGTTGGACTCGCGAGTCATTTGGTGGTTCAGTGGGTAGAATTCTCGCCTGCCGCTGCGGGAGACCCGGGTCCGATTCCCCGTGCAATGCACAGCAGCTGTTCTCTTTTACGTCAGGCTTCTGTTCCTTTAAAAGTGGCAAGCTCAAAAGACAAAGCAACAGTGGGTTGCTTAGCAACCATGGGCAACTCTGCGGCGCTGGGTTTTTACGGCACGGAGTGGTTGCTAGATGTTAGAAATTGTCGCTGGTCCCAAGCCGGACGAGGATCCGCCGGGTTTCGATTCCCGGCCAATGCACAGCGTTGTCCCTTGTTACGAATTACAATTGGGGTTCTTGTCAAATGAAACTCGAATCGTAATTGGCTCAAGGAGGAGCTCCTTTTGAGTGTCGGGCCCCCCCGCCACGCGATAGTTTCTCCCTTCTATATCGCAGCCTCTGTACGTTGCTTTTCAACATCGCGGCTACATGCGCAACCCGCAATACCCAGTAAACTTACCTTTAAATACGAGCATAATGGTGGTTGCAGAACTGGTAGAATTAGCCAAGAGAAAGCAGCCTGGCCGCGGGGACCGACTGGAGTCCGTGCTTCCCGGGCACCAATGCAAAAGGACGGCCAATTCAGGCTTTTCATTAGGAGTGTGTTTTTTTTCTGTCGCTTTGAGGGAGGCTCACAGAACTGGCTTCGCAACCTGGACGCAGCGTCATGTTGAAGACAAAGGTCGAGGGGCATATTCGATATAATACACATAATACATATCTAACTACAAGCAGCCAAAGAGTTCCGCATTTTGGCAGGGTCTGTAGCCCAAAGCATTTAGGAGACGGAATGTAAGTCTAATGGAACGCACACTTTAGAAACTATCTTTGGCGATGAAGCTTACAAGTACAAAAAATTCATTATCACGCTCACGCAGAACAAAGCACGGGACGTGTGAAAAATTACCGAGAAGCAATGGGCAAGAAAACAGCGGCAGGCAAGAAAGGTCAGGATTAAAGATAAGCTAATGACCAGTACACTAGGACACTGTTTGTTTGTCTCTGAAAAAAACGCCAGAAGATCTATGTCCAGGGTTAATGCTGACCACTGCATGAAAGTTGGAATAAACTGCAAGGGCAGTAATGTAAGATCCCTAAGACAGCGCTACAGGGTCACAGATGGACAGTGCCTTGGTGGAAGAGCGGGGTAATATCTCCCAGCAAGAACTGAAAAATCTGGTGCAGTCCGGGGAGGCCGAGCTGCCACTGTAGATTCTTAAGGGAGCTGGCGGCCACAGAAAATACGGACGCTCACTTTGATAGCACCCCCCCCCCACTCCCCTTGGTCAGAAGAATCTTTTGTCCAGTTTCTCTTCATCAAATACCTATGGAACTTGTTCTGTTTATCTGTCGTTTGTTCACCTTTAGATTGCCGATAATAACCTCGTGAAAGACACGTCTTTTCCAAATTAATTTGTAGAATTGCGCATCGGCAAGCAACAAGTAGCGCATTGGGTGTTCAGTGAGTGGTAGAATTCTCGGCCTGCCACGCGCGGGAGACCCGGGTCTATTCCCGGCCAATGCAGGAAAGCCTTTAATCTGTTATGTCAAAGGTGTTGCTCTTTCAAACGAGCTGGAAGCGCAAGCATTTAATTTGCTTTAGGGAGCTTTCGTCTGCCTTGCAGGCACTTTCAGCCATGTGCCACTAAGGATTTTCGCAATGATCCACGGGTTCTGTACTCTCATTTTGGCGGTTGGCTACTACCTACGTTCAGAACACTGATGGACCATTTTCTGTTCGTCAATGCCCCCGCGAAACGTCTTCAGTTTATCTCTCCTCGTTGTTTTAAAGCGGTAGCAATTGTCGATATTGCCCTGGTAACAACAGACATTTTGATTTCAAAATGAGGTTTCGTAGCCTTGGTCCATCTCTTTTACGCGGTAAGGCAATTTTACACCATCAAGCAAAGCTGACAGGGTTTACTGTTAATTGTGAGAACAAGGCTGAGCTGTTTGACTCCGAGCATTGGTGGTTTTCAGTGGTAGAATAAGCTCCCTCCTGCCGCCCACGCGGGAGACCCTCTCTGGGTCCGATTCCCGGCCCATGAGTGCGCAGGCACAGAACGCTGTTCTCATTTTTACGTCAGGCTTCTGGTTCTTTATAAGTGGCAGCTGTGTTATGCAACCATGTGCGCACCTCTGCGCTGGGGTTTTACTCTGCATTGGTGTATTCAGAGTGGTAGAATTGTCGCTTTCCCAAGCGTCGGAGACCCGGGTTTCGATTCGGGCCGGCCAATGCACAAAAGCGCGATGTCTCTTGTTAACTTTACAATTGGGGTTCTTTTCAAATGAATGAACCGCGAATCGTAATTGGCTCGAAGGAGGCTCCTTTTGAGAGTGTGCCAGCGAATAGGTTCTCTCATAATCCCGTCTGTTACGTGCTTTTTCAGCGACGGGGCTATTTTTCGCAAACCTGAAATCCCAGTAAATTTCACCTTTAATCGAGCATGGTGGTTCAGTGGTAGAATTCTCGCCTGCCACGCGGGAGACCCGGGTCCGGATTCGATTCGCCGGGCCAATGCAAGGGACGGCCTCCTTTTCATTAGGGTGGTCCGTGTTTTTCTTGCTTGAGGGAGGGCTCCAGGTCTGCATTTCCACCCAACCTTGCGCGTCTGGTTGAGGGCAGCTCGAGCCATATGTACAGTCGACGCGCATATTCGATATACAATTATACATATCTAAACTACACAAAAAGTTACCTTTTCAGGGTGGGCCTTCCGCATTTTAGCGTGACGGGTAATTTATATGGAAGCACTTTAGAATTTGTTTCGAGATTGAATTACTAAGCAATTACGGGCTACAAGTCGAGCTGTTGAATAATTGCTGTGAAAAATAATTCCAGATCGGCAATAAAATTTAGTATCGGGCAGGCAAGAAAGGTCAGGGTTAAAGTAACTTAATGACACAGTAAACTGACATATAAAAACTGTTGTCTCTGCAGGCAAACGGAAAGGTCGCAGAAAGATCTATGTCCAGTAAAACTAAATGCTTGTTCGTCTCTGGGGGCGCTTACGAAAGTGGAATAAACTTGCAAGAGCAAGGGGCAGAGAGATGTAAGATCTATGCCGAAGAGCAGGCGCTACCGGCGTGCCTCACCAGCATGAAACAGTGGGGGCGCTTGGGGGTGGGAAGGAGCAGCGGTAGTAGGTATCTCCGGTAAGCTAAGAAAATTGCAAAAACATAGGTGCAGATCCGGACGGCAGGAGGCCGAGCTGTCGCAGCTCTTAGGGCGCACAGCTGGAGCATGGGCGCCCATTAGAGCAGAAGATAACGACCTCTCATTCTTTGGATATTGACCCGCTCCACCCACTGCTCTACCTTTGTTCAGGGTGGATCTTTGGTGGGTTGGGCTCATGGGGTGTCACCATGGCAATATGGCACTTGTTCCTGTTTATCCTGGCAGTTGTTCAACTTCTATAGCATTGGCCAGATAAACGCTGCTCGTGAAAAGACACGTCTTTTGGCATATTCATATATGTAGAATATGCGCATCTACTCAGAAGGCTTCGAGCGCAGAGTAAGTGGCGCCATTGGTGGCTTCAGTGTAGAATTCCTCTCGCTCTCAGGGAAGTGCGAAGTATCGAGAGGCGGTCGTAGGTTCCCCTGGAAAGATAGAAAAGAAAAGAGCGGGGTGGTAGTTGAAAGAAGAAAAGAGCGAGGTGGTAATAATCCCTGAAAGAGCGGGGTAGGGTAACAAAGAAGAGCGGGGGGGGTCTATAATATGCCTCCAGAGGCAATGAACTAAAAAATCTGGGGGGTTTGCAGCTCCGAACTTTCTTCGGCCACGAGAGCTGCATGTCTTTGCATTTCTGTAGTTCATTAAGGGAAGCGTGGCTATGCCTACAACCTACGATAACGACTCTCACTTGTACCATATCTGACCTCCCCCAACTGCCCGCTTTGTCGTCAGAGGAATCTGTGTCCATTTCTCGTTCATCACATCGGTAGCATATGGAACCTATGGATGCTGTTTATCTGTCAGTTGTCACTTTCGCAAATGAGTCCGTAGGCCTTCCTTCCTCTTCGTGAAAGCACCTCACCATTAGCTTAGACACCAGCAAGCCAATTGAAAACACGGTTTGTATCATTTGTGAATTTGTCGAGAACAAGGCCTTGAGCTATCTTCAAGACAAGTTCTACGCCGAGCGCATTGGGTGGGTTGCACGAGTGGGTAGAATTGTTCGCCCTGATATGGTGCCAGCGCGGGAGTAAACCCGTGGTCCGATTCCCCGGCAGGCCAATGTCAGCCACTGTTCTCTTTTAACGTCAACGTCAGGCTTCTGTCTTTCTTTTTATAAAGTGCACAGCGTGTGTTTCTGCAACCATCGCGCACCCAATTAACTGATGAAATGGCGGCACTGTCTGCGCTGGGGTTTACGCCATTGGTGGTTTCAGTGGTAAGAATTGTCCGCGCTGTATCCCAAGCGGAGGACCCGGGTTCGATTCCCGCCCAATGGCATCCCAGCGAAGTTTGTGGTCTTCCATTGTTACTTATTACAATTGAGGGGGTTCTTTCAAATGAAACCGAATCGTAATTGAGCTCCTCGAAGGTTTAGCTCCTATTTGAGTGTGCCGCGATAGGTGCTCTTCGGGTAATCCAGTCTGTCACGTGCTTTTCAGATTTCGGGCTTTCAGTCGAGTAACTCGCCCTGAATCCCAGTAAATTCAACCTTTAATCGAGCATTTGGTGGTTCAGGTGGGAATAGAATTCTCGCCTACGCTCTGCCTTACGCCGGGTGGACGCGCGGGGTCGAATTCCCCTGGCCGAATGCATCGGACCCTGGGGTCCGATGGTCCACAATGCCAGGACGGCCATCCTTTTCATTAGGGTGTGTCGTTTTCTTGCCTTGAGGGAGGAGCTCCAGCTGGCATTTCCAACTTGCGCTGTCTTCTTGTTGAGGGCCAGTCGAGCATATTCGATATATTTAACATATACAATATCTAGAAACTACACAAAAAGTTTCACCTTTTCAGGTGCCCAGCATTTTACGGGTAAGTTTACGGAAGAAATGAACACTTTAGAATTTGTTCGAGGGATGAAACTTACGAGCAGAGCAATTACGGCTCACGGCAGCTAGTGAAGAAATTGCCAGATGGCAATAGAACAGGCGGCCAGGCAATAAGAAAGGGATCAGGCCGTTGAAGTATTAATCTACATAGACAGAGTGAACTGACCTAGTTTCTGTGGATTGTCTGCTGAAAAACGCCAGAGTAGATCTATGAGCATCCAGGGTTAACCCGTGCACGCCGTTGACCTCTGCATGAAAGTGTGACATAAAACTGCAAGGGTCGCAGTAATGTAAGATCCCTAAGAGGACAGCGCAGCGAGGTCAGGGCCTCACAGATGGATGGCAGTTGCCTTGGTGGAGAGAGGCGGTGGATAATATATCTCCCAGCAAGAAACGGAAAAATCCTCTGCAGTGCAGTCCGGAGAGGCCTGAGCGAGCTGCCACTGTAGAGTTGCTTAAGGAGATGCTGAGCTGGCGGCCAGCAGATAGGGGGGGGATAGATGCTCCTCTCACTTTTGATATTGCGTCCTCCCCCACTCCCGCCGTTTGTTCAGTCAGAATCTTTTGTCCATTTCTCTTAATCAAATACCTATGGAACTTGTTCTGTTTATCTGTCAGTTGTTCAACTTTAGCATTGGCCGCATATACCCCCGTTGAAAGACACGTTCTTTTTCCAAATTAATTTGTAGAATTGCGCTAGCTTCAAGCACAAGTAGCGCATTTGGTCGTTCAGTGGATTAGAAGAATTCTCAGCCGCCATGCCACGCGGTGAGACTGCGTCGGGTCGCGAGTTCCCCTGTGCAATGGCGAGGAAGCCTTTATGCTGTTATGATCAAATGGTGTTTGCTCTTTCAAAACCAGATCCTGATAAGCTGCATGCAATTACCTTTGGTCTTAGTGGAGCTTCGTTCTGGCCTTTTCAGCCGATTGTGACACAGCTTAAGGATTTTCGCATGATCTCATTACTCCTAGCTGGCATATTTGGCGAGATAACGTTTGGGCTACGCAGTACGTTCAGACATTGAAATGAGTAGCCATTTCTGTTCTGCTCAAATCTGCCCGCGAAACGTCTTTCAGTTTATTCTGCTTCGAGTTGCTATAAGCAGGTAGGTCAATATGTCGATATGCCCCTGGTAGACAGACATTTGTACTTCACTAAATGAGATTCGTAGCCCTTTCCATCTCTTCCGGTAAGCAATTTTACACCAGCATAGCAATGACAAGGTTTAACTGTAATCTGTGAGAACATAGTCTGAGCTGGCTGTTGACGTTCCGAGCATTGTGTGGTTTCAGATGGTAGAATTCTCCGTCCTGCCACGGCGGGAGACCCGGCGGTCCTGATTCCCGGCCCAATGCAGCAGAGCTGTTCTCTTTTGACTGCATGCATTCTGGTTCTTTATAAGTGGCATCTGTTTTTGCAAACTCATAGCTCACCTCGCGCGCTGGAGGGTTTAGGCAAGCATTGGTTTGGTGGCAGTGGTAGAATTGTGCACTCGCTAATTCGGCTTTCCAGCGGAAGAACGCCGGGTTCTAACTTCCCAGGCCAATGCACAGCACGTGTGTCTCTTGTTACTTTATGGCAATTGGGCTTTCCTTTCATTAAACGGGCAGAATCGTAATTGTCTCGAAGGAGCTCATTATTGAGTGTGGGCCGCGATAGTGCTTCGATCTCTATACTCCATACATCCAGTCATGTACGTTGCTTTTCAGCGGGGGCTTGCTTGCTCAAAGCGCTAGAATCCCAGCTAAGTTCACCTTTTATACGCGACATTGGTGGTTGCCGTGGTAGAATTCACGTCGCCCTGGCCACGGCGGGGAATACCGCAGGTCCGGGATTCCGGGCCGTCCGAATGGCAAGGACGGCCCTATTCCTTTTCATTACGGGTGTGTTTTTTGCTATGCTTCGTAGGGAGGCGTCCAGTGGCTGGTGGCATTGCCAACCTTGCCTGCGGCTTGTGTGAGAGCAGTCGGGCGATATTCGATATATCACCATATACAATATCTAAACTTTACACAAAAAGATTACGCTCCCTGCAGGGTGCCTGAAAACGCCATCACAACACGAGCATTTTGAACGGGTAGATTATAATGGAAACACTTAGTTAGAATTGTTTCGTCTTAATTCCAGCAATTAACAAATTACGGCTCTAACCGCAGTCTGTGAAACATGTCCAGATAGGCAACTCACCAAGTCTACGAGCGGCAGCAAGAAAGGTCAGGTTTAATCGTAACGTACTGACTAGTAAACCATGACCCTGTTATGTTGTCTCTGAAAAAGCGAGCCTAGAAGTATCTCAGGTCCTAGGGTTTAACTGGGCTAGACACGTGCTAGAAAGTGGTATCATAAACTGCCAAGGGCAGTAATGTAACGATCGCGTCTAAGACAGTGCGCTAGTGCAGGGTCCCAGATGGACAGTGCCAGTGCTCTTGGTGGCAATGAGCCGGGGTAATATCTCTCCGCAGCAAGAAACTGAAACACACATACCTCGGTGCAGTCGCCGGGATGTCCGAACAGCTGGCACTGTAGTGTTCTTAAGGGAGCTGGCGGCCACAGAAGATAACGACTCTCACTTTTGATATGACCTCCCCCACTCCCCCTTTGGGATTCAGAGAATCTTTTTGTCCCATTTCTCATTACATCAAATACCTATGGATAACTTGTTCTGTTTAGTGCATGTCAGTTGTTCAAACTTTAGCATTGGCCGGATAATACCACTCAGTGAATCAGAACAAGTCGTTGTCCAAATTAATTTGTAGAATTGCGCATCTTCAAGCACAAGTAGCGCATTGGTCGGTTCAGTTGAGTGAGTAATCTCTCGCCTGCCACGCTGGAGACCCGGGTCTCGATTCCCGGCCAATGCAGGAAGGCCGTTTATCTGTTTCATTTAAAATGTGTTGCTCTTTCTTCAAACGATCCTGGAAGCTGCAGCACTAATTTGGGCTAAGGAGTTACTTCGTCCTGCCTTTTCAGGCGCATGTGCCACTACCGGATTTTGCGCATGATCCATTCTGTATCTCATTTAGGGCGGTGTGATTGGTACCTACGTTCAGACACTGAGACACCATTTTCTGTTTCGCTCACAATGCCGCGAAACGGCTTGGCAGTTTATCTCTCAGTTGTTTTAATGGCCTCGTAGCAATTGTCGATAAGTGCCCTGGTTAACCAGACATTTGATTTTCAAAATGAGTTTCGTAGCCTTCCATCTTCTTCCGGTAAGCCAATTTACACCAGCAAGCAAATGAATGAGGGTTTACCTCGTAACGGTGCCAGAACAAGGCCCGAGCTGTTTGACTACTCCTCCGAGCATTGTTGGTTCAGTGGTAGAAATTCCTCGCGGCCTGCCGCGCGGGAGGACCAGGGTCCGTATTCCCGGCCAATGCACAGCAGCTGTTCTCTTTTACGTCAGGCTTCTGGTTCTTTATAAGTTGGCAGCGTTGTTTTCAACCCATGTCGCCACACTCTACTCTGCGCTAGAGGTTTTTACACATTGGTGGTTCAGTGGTAGAATTGAATTGTCGCTTCTCCAAGCGGGGAGTTAAGCCCGGTTGCGATTCCTCCGGCCATAATGCAGCAGGCGGTGTCTCTTAGTTACTTTATCAATATGGGTGGCTTCTTCAAACGGAAAGCTAACACGAATCGTAATTGGCTCATGCAGAAGCGAGGCTCCACTTTCTGAAGTGTGTCCTGCGAGAACAAAAAAATTGGGCCGTTCCATAGCATGCATTAATGCCAGTCTGTTACGGTGCATATTTCTCAGCGGGGTGCTTCGCAAGCCGAGAATCCCCATAACAATTCAACCATTAAATGGGAGCGCATTGGGTGTGTTTCAGTGGTAGAATTCTCCATGCCTGCCACGCGGGAGACCCCGGGTCCGATTTTTCAGAAACCAATGCAAGGACGGACATCTCCTTTGGTCATTAGGTGTGGGTTTTTCGTGCTCTGAGGGAGCGCCAGCCTGCATGTTCGACACCTTGTGGGCGTTCTTGTTTGAATGCAGTCCTAAGCAATATTCGATATACTAACTAACTTTTACATATCTAAACTCACAAAACTGAGTTCCCTTTTGCTTCAGGGTGCCGCATTTGATGACGGGCTAATTAAATGGAAAGGCACTTTCATGAATTTGTTCGTGAAATTACGCGGAACACGGGGGCACCGCAGCAGCTGTGAAAATTCCCAGAAGGCAGAATAAACAGGAAGCGTGCTGGTACCAGAAAGGTCACGGGTTAAAGTAACTAATTGACAGTAAACTGACCTTTTTTGTCTCTGCTACTGGGAAAACGCCAGAAGATCTATGTCCACGGGTTAACCTGGCTGACCTGTTCACCCATGCTGAAAAAAGTTTGGAATCAACATTTCAAGGGCAGAAATGTAAGATCCCTAATACATAGGGCTACAGGGTCCCAGATTGGACAGTGCCTTGGTGGAAGAGCTGTTGTAATATACTCCGCCAGCAGGAACTTGAAAAATACTGGTGCTAGTCCGGGTAGCCGAGCTGGCACTCGATAGTTTCATTAAGGACGACTGGCGGCCACAGAAGATAACGACCTCTCACTTTTGATAGTTGCCCTCAGTTTACGCCCCAGCTTCCCTCTTTCGTCTCAGCTACGAAAATCTTTGTCGCCCTATCTTACCTTTCGTCCTTTGTCATCAAAATACGTCTATGGAACATCATGTTCCTGTTTATCTGAGTCCATTGTTCAAGCTTTACGCATTGAGCAGTTAATAGCACACTCTGCAGCGAACAGAGGCCCGCGAAACATCTTGATCTTCCACGATCACTTAATTAATAAGGAAATGTTCAAGAATTGTTGCGCAGTCGTCAAGCACAAGCTCGCGCACTACTGTAGTCTCAGTGGTGATAATTCTCGGGCCTGAACACTGGGGGGAGACCCGGGTCCGTCTTCCGCGATTCGGCACAAGCACAATGCAGGAAAGAGCCTTTATACATGTTCTGAGCTCACCCAGTCTGATGTACTCGGCTGCGCGTCGGCGTGATCTCCTGCACGCGCCTCTATGTACGCAGTGCAGCATAATTGACGTAAGGGGGCTTCATAACTAGACCGGCTTTTCAGGCCTACGCTGCACACCTTTACTCCAGACTTAATTCGCTATGCAGCTGACAACTTCTGGTTACCAGCACCACCTGCATTTTACACTCTGGCGGTGTGGCTAGCTACAGAACAGTATATCAGAACACTGATGAGACATTTCTCTGTATCGTCAATATGCCCGCGCGCAAACTGTCATTCAGTTTATCTCTACAGCTTGTTTAACGAGTGAAGGGCAATGTCCGGATATTATTTAAGTCGTTGCAGCCTGGTAACAGTAACAGACATTGATTTCAAAAATTACGTTTTGCGTAGCCCTTCCCTCTCTGTCGTCGGGCGTAAGCCCATATTTTACACCGAGCAAGCAAGACAGGAGTTTACTGTAATTTGTGAGAACAAGGCTGAGTGCTGTTGACCGTCGCGAGCATTGGTTGTTCATGATGGTTATGAATTCTCTCACGCTTCCTGCGTCTGCGCGGGATTATCGGCCGGGTCCGGATTACCCGGAGCCAATGGCAGCCACTGTTCTCTTTTACGCTCAGGCATTCTGGTTCTTTCTAAAGTGGGCAGCTGTGTTTAGGCAACCATAGCGGCGCACCTCTGGCGCTGGGGTTTACGCATGTGGTGGTTCAGTTGGTAGAATTTATCGCTATTCCCCAAGCGGAGCTGCACCCGGGTTCGATTCCCGGCCAATGCTAAGACGGTGTCCTCTACTGTTACTTTACAAATGTGGGGTTCTTTCAAATGAACATCCGAACTCGGAATTGGCTCGAAGGATCTCCTTTTGGCTGATTGTGCCGCGATAGGTTCTCTCTCATAATCTCGCGTCCTGTACGGTGCTTTTCAAGTACGGGGCCTCTTCGCAAACCTGAAATCCCATTGAATTTCACCTTTAATCGAGCATTGGTGGTTTCAGTGGTTGTAGAATTCTCGCCTGGTCCACGCGGGGAAGACCCGGGGATCCGATTCCCGGCCAATGCAAGGACGGCCTCTCTTTTCATTAGGCCATGGGTTTTTCTTGCTTGAGGGAGCTCCAGCTGCATTTCCAATACCCTTGTCAGCGCTCTTCTGTTGTTAGCAGGCAGTCGAGCATATTCGATATATAAACATATACATATTCTAAACCTACCACAAAAAGTTCCCTTTTCAGGGTGCCATAGTGCCGATTTTACAAAAACAAATAAAAGGAGATAATTAATGGAAGCACTTTAAGAATTTTGTTCCGAAACTAGATTCAGCGCAGCAATAGAACGGCTCACAGCAGTGGAGCTGTGGAAAACAACAATTCCAGAAGGCAATAAAACAGGGCGGCAGAGCAAGAAAGGTTGCAGGGTTAAAGTAAACTAATGACAGTAAACGGACCCTGTTTGTTGTCTCTGCAAAAAAAACGGCCAGAAGATCTATTCTCCAGAATGGTTAACGCGGCATGACCTGCATGAAAGATGTGGAAATAAACTAGCAAGGGCAGTATACATCGTCAGATCCCTACAGGACAGAGCGCTTAGAACAGGGTCAACAGATGGACAGTGAGCATTGGTGGAAGATGGCGGGAAGAATCTAATCATCTATCTCCCAGCAAGAACTGAAAAAGTCTGGTGCAGTCCGGGAGGCCGAGCTGCACTGTAGGTTCTTAAGGGAGCAGGGCGGCCATCAGAAGATAACGACTCGCTCGAGACTTATATATGATATTGACCTCCCCCCACGCCACCTTTTTCCCTATCCAGAGAATCTTTTGTCCACAGTTTCTCATTCGCCTCAATATAACAAATACCTGGAACTTGTTCTGTTTATCCATGTCACGACGGTTCAAAATTGTTTACTGCTATAGCATTGCCGATAATCACCCGTCTCGTGATAAAGACACGTCTTCCCTTTATGTCAAAATAAATTTGTTAGTTATTGCGCATCTTCAGCATAATAGCTCAGTTAGCGCGATTGGGGTTCAGGTGGTATAATTCTCAGTCCTGCCACGGCGGAGAACCTCGGTCCGAATTCCCGGGCCATCCATGCAGGAAGCCTTCTACATATCTGTATATGTCCAAATGTGTTGCTCTTAATCAAACTTCATACCTGAACTAGCTGGCATAGCATAATTTGCTTCGGGAGCCTTCGTCTGCCTTTGGTTTTCAGCCATGTGCCACTGAAGGATTTTCGCGATTGATCCATTCTGTACTCATTTTGGCGAACGTGTTGCTACCTACGGCTTCAGACCACACTGATGAACCATTTCTATTCGTCAAAATGCCCGCCGAAACGTCTTCATTTTATCTCTCAACCTTTGTTTAACGGTAGCAATTGTCCGATATGTGCCCTGGATACAGACAATTAATATCCACATGAAATCGTACGATAAGTCCAAGCTGCTGTCTCGTTACGTTCCATCTTTTTCGCGGCAAGTTTTACACCATCAGCAAAGCAATAGGGTTTTCTGTAATTGTGAGAACACAGGCTGAGAAATGTATTGGACTGTTGACGCATATTAAGCATATGGTGTTTTCAGTTGGTTATACGATAAAATTCATCGCCGCAGCTGCCACGCGGAATACCCGGTGTCGTCGATTAATTCCCGGACCAATGAAAACTGGTGATGCAAGCTGTTCTCTTTATACGTCGTCCAGGCTTCTGGTTCTTTATAAGTGGCAGCTGTTTTTGCACCATGCGCCACACTTCTGCTTCTGGCTTTACACAAATTGGTGCGTTTCAGTTTGGGTATAATTGTCGCTTCCCCAAACGCAGGGATGACTGGAGACTGAGTGTTCGATTCCCGGCCAATGCAGTAAGACAGCGGTAGTCTCTTGTTTTTAACTTCTACAATTTGGGGTTCTTTCAAATGAAACCGAATAATCGTTAATTGGCATCGAAACGAGAGCTACTTTTTTGTGATGTGTGCCGCGCGATAGGTTTTCTCAAATCTCATATCCAGTCTGTACGTGTTTAGCTTTTCACGAGTAACTTGGGCAAAGCCCACTCAAAAGACCGAAGAAATGGCGGATTTCAGGTCGGTAATAAAACGGCTTGAATCGGCAGTCATTCAGACTTTAATTGGGTAGCATTCAGTGGTCGCTTATGCGTCGACCTGCGCCGGGCTGGGAGACCCGCGGGTAGTACCTGCAATTCCTGTCCCGGCCAATGCAAGGACGGCCTCCTTTTCATTAAGAGGTGTGGTCTGTTGTCTTGCTTGATAGTGAGCTCCAGCTGGATTGTCCAACCGCGCCTTTCCTTGCTAGTGTTGCGATCGCTGTTGAGGCGAGTCGAGGAGCATAATTCGAGTATATACATATACATATCTAAACTAACACAAAAGTTCCCTTTTCAGGGTGCCGCGAAGCATTTTTACGGGTACTGTATGCTGTAAGCACGACTTAGAATTATTTTTCGATGAATTACGTTTAGGCAATTAGTTTTGCCCTAGTCACGCAGCTGTGAAAAATTCCAGAAGGCAATAAACAGGCCTTTAACAGGCTAACTTGAAAGGTTTTTTAGGGTATTAAAGTAAACTAATGAACAGTAAACTGACCGCAATTTTGTCTGTCTCTAGAAAAACGGGGCTAGAAGATCGATGGGGGCCAAGGGTTTAGAGGCGCATGACGAACTACATGAAAGTGTGAATAAATCGGGGGCAAGGGCAGTAATGTATAGATCTCGGAAGACCAGGACGCTACACATAGCAGGGTCACGATATGGACAGTGGCGCGATTAGTGGTAAGAGGGGCGGGTAAATATCTCGCGCAGCTAAGAAGCTGAACTATATCTGGGTTGCAAGTGCGTCGGAGAGGTGGCCGTAGGCTGGCACTTGTAGTTCTTAGAGGGTAGGCCCTGGGCGGCTCACAGTAAGTATCACGTCTCGCTACTTTTGATAACTTGACCTCCCCCACATGCGTCGGCCTTTGTTCAAGAGAATCGTTTGTCGCATGTTACTTCTGTCAATCAAATACCATATGGAACTTGTTCTGTTTTATTCTGATCAGTTGTTCTAACGTTAGCATTGGCTCGTATAATATAGAGAAAAAAAAAAGAACACCCTCGTGAATGACACGTCTTTCAAAGTTAAATTTGTAGAATTGCGTAACATCTTCAAGCACAATGTAGGCGCATTGGTGGTTCAGTGGTAGAATCTCTTATCCGCGCTGCCAGGGTCGCGGAAGACACGGGTTCCCCGATTTTCCCGGCCAATGCAGGAAGCCTTTATATCTGTTATGTCAAATGGTTTTGCTCTTTCAAAACGATCCTGGAAGCTGCAGCATAATTTGCTTAAGGGAGCTTCGTCTGCCTTTTCAGCCATGTGCCACTAAGGATTTTCGCATGGTCCATTCTGTACTCATTTGGTGCTGGCTTTTGTGTGGCTACCTACGTTCAGACACTGGATGAGACCATTTCTGTTTCGTCAAATGCCCCGCGAATACGTCTTCAGTTTATTCTCAGAGTTTATTTTAACGGTAGCTCAATTGTCGATAATTGCCCTGGTAACAGACGACGTTTGATTTCAAAATGAGTTCGTAGCCTTCCATCTCTTCTTCCGGTAAGCAATTTTACACCAGCAAAGCAATGACAGGGTTTACTGTAATTGTGGAGAACAAGGCTGAGCTTGTTGCCCTCCCGAGCATTTGGTGGTTTCAGATGGTTAGATTGGTCGCAAGACTTCTGCCCGCGTCCACTCGGGGTAGCGATGCCGGGTTTGATCATTGATTCCGCGGCCAAATGCAGCAGCTGTTTTCTATTTTACGTCAGGCTTTCTGGTTCTTTATAAGTGGCCAGTGGCTGTGTTTGCAACGTCTCATGCGCACCTCTGCGCTGCGGCTGGCTTACGCATTGGTGGTTCTGAAGTGGTAGAATTGTCGCGCTTGGGAGATTCGCCCGAGCGGGCGAAATGATGTCCCGGGGGTCGATTCCCGGCACAATGCAGCAGCATTCGGTAGTTCTCTTGTTACTTTACCATTGCGGTTCTTTTCAAAATGAAACCCGAATCGTAATTGGCCTCAAGGAGCTCCTTATTGGAGTGTGCGCGCGATAGTGTTCTCCTCATAATCCAGTCTGTACGTTGCTTTCAGCGGGCTTCGCAAACCTGAAAAAAAATCCCCAGTAAATTTAAAAAATTCTCCTTTATCGAGCATTGGTGGTTCAGTTCAGTGTAAAATTTTCCCCCTCTTGCTCCTGCCACGCGGGAGACCCGGGTCCGATTTCCCCGGCCAAGTGCACAGGGATGCTGCCTCCTTTTCCATTAGGGTTGTGTTTTTCCTTGCTTGAGGGAGCTCCAGCTTTGCAGAAAATTTCAATGCCAACCTTGCGCGTCTTGTTGAGCAGTCGAGCATATTCAGAGATATATAAATACATATTCTTACACTACAAATCTAAACTACACAAAACGTTCCCTTTTTTCAGGTCCCCCGCATTTTACGGAGTAATTAATGGAAGCACTTTAGAATTTGTTCGATGAATTACAAGCATATTACCGGCTCAACGGCGTCAGCTGGGAAAAAATTCCAGAAGTGTCAATCACAAACAGGCGGCAGGCAACGTAAAGGGTCCCCCACGGGTTAAAGTAACTAATGACAGTACAACTGACTCTGTTTGTTGTCTCTGAAAAACGCCAGGAAGATCTATGTTCCAGTTGGTTAATAGTACTGACAGTCCTGCATTGCAAAGTGGGAATAAAGGTGCAATGGGCATAATGTAAGATCCCTACGACTATGCGGCTACAGGGTCACAGAATGATGACACAGTGCCATTTAGTGGGAAAGTCGGTTGCGTAGGTAATATAATCTCCGAATCACCACTGACAAGATAACTGAATGTGAATCCTGGTGGCAGATGTCCCTCGCTTCAGGGAGGGCCGAAGCTGCACTGTTTATGTTCTTCTATTGGTAGCTGGCGGCGCACAGAAGATACGTGTCGACTCTCACTTTTGATATTGACCTCTAGCCCCACCCCCTCTTTGTTTCGATGACCATCCAATGCTATTTGGTGAACCATTTCTCTTCAATCAAATACCTATGGAACTTGTTCTGTTTATCTGTCCGTTGTTCAACTTTAGGCATTGGCCGATAATACCCCTCGTTGAAAGAACACGCTCTTTTCCACCCAATTATTTGTAGAATTGCGCATGCTTCAAGCACAAGTAGCGCATTGGTGGTTCTAGTGGTAGACATTTCCTCCTAGCCTGTCCTTCGCGGGATGTAGACCGGGTCCGAGATTCCCGAGCCAATGGGCTCGGAAGCCTTTATCTGTTAATTGTCAAATGTGTTTGTCTCTTTCATAATTACATAACAGATCGCCTTGGGAAGCTGCAGCATAATTTGCTTAGGGGAGCTTCGTTTCAGTCTGCCTTTTTCATGCAGGCATGTGCCACTAAGGATTTATCGCATGATCCATTCTGTACTCATTTACTGGCGGTGTGGGTGCTACCTACGTTCAGACCACTGACTGAGAGACCATTTCTGTTCGTCAAATGCCCGCGAAACACTCTTCAGTTTATCGGTCTCAGAGTTGTTTAACGGTAGCAATTGTCGACTATTGCCCTGGTAACAGACATTTTTGATTTCAAAATGAGTTCGTCGGGTTAGCCTTTTCCATCTCTCTCACGGTAAGCAATTTTACACACCAGCAAGCACATGACAGGGTTTACTGTAAGATTGTTAGAGACAAGGTGCTGAGCTGTTGCCTCCGAGAGGCAGTGGTGGTTCATGGTAGAATTGTTAGCCTGCCCACGCGGCGAGACCCGGGTCCGATTCCCCGGCCAAGTGGCAGCAGCTGTTCTGTTTTTTACGTCAGGACTTCTGGGTTCTTTATAAGTGGGCAGCTGTGGATTTGCAACCATGGCGCACCTCTGCGCTGGGTTTTACGCATTGGGTGGTTCAGCAGAACTTCAGTGGTAGAAAGATGTCGGCTAAAGTCCCCAAGCGGGAGAGACCCGATCGGGTTGTCGATTCCCGGCCAATGCACAGCGGATGGTCTCTTGTCTACTCGATTTACAATTGGTGGGCGGTTCTTTTCAAATTGAAAGGAAGGGGAAGGGCCGAATCGTAATGTGGCTCGATAGGAGCTCCTTTTGAGTGTGCCGTGCGATAGGTTCTCTCTCATAATCCAGTCTGTACGGCTTAGACTTTTCCAGCGGGGCTTCGCAAACCTTAGAATCCCCAGTAAATTTCACCTTTTAATCGAGCATTGGTGGTTCAGTGGTGGAGTAGAATTCCTCCGCCTGCCACGCGGGAGACCCGGGTGCCTGATTCGCCCCGGCCACATGCAAGGACGGCCTCATCCTTATTCATTAGGGTGTGTTTTTTTTATCTTGCTTGAGGGAGCTCGCAGCTGCATTTCCAACCTTGCAGCGTCTTGTTGAGCAGGAAATAATGAGCATAGCATTCCGATATATAACATACTACATATCTAAACTACTACACCCAAAAAGTTCCCTTTTCAGGGTGTCCCGCAGTTTACCGGTTTATTACGTAATAATGGAAGCACTTTAGAATTTGTTTCGATGAATTACAAGCAATTACGGCTCCCGCAGCTGTGAAAAATTCCAGAAGGCAATAAACAGGCGGCAGGCAAGAAAGGTCAGGGTTAAAGTAACTAATGACAGTAAACTGACCTGTTTGTTGTCTCTGAAAAACGCCAGGATATCTATGTCCAGGTTAATGCGACTGACCCTGCATGAAAGTGGAATAAACTGCAAGGGCAGTAATGTAAGATCCCTAAGACAGCGCTGCAGGGTCACAGATGGACAGTGCCTTGGTGGAAGAGCGGGGTAATACTCTCCCAGCAAGAACTGAAAAAATCTGGTGCAGAGTCCGGGAGGCCGAGCTGCACTGTAGTTCTTAAGGGAGCTGGCGGCCACAGAAGATAACGACTCCTCACTTTTGATATTGACCTCCCCACTCCCCTTTGTTCAGAGAGATCTTTTTGTCCATTTCTCTTCATCAAATACCTATGGAACTTGTTCTGTTTATCTGTCCGTTGTTCAACTTTAGCATTGGCCCGATAATACCCTCGTGAAAGACACGTCTTTTTCCAAAAATTTAATTTGTAGAATTGGCGCATCTTCAAGCACAAGTAGCGCATTGGTGGTTCAGTGGTAGAATTCTCGCCTGCCACGCGGGAGACCCTGGACCCACCACGTTCACAAGGGAACCACGTAGGTGAACAGTGCAAGGACCACTAACGATTCCCCACTCTCCGGCCAAAATGCAGGAAGCCCTTTATTCTGTTATATGTCACACATGTGTTTGTCTGCTCTTTCAAACGATCCTTGAAGACTGCAGCATAATTTGCTTAGGGGAGCTTCTTCTGCCTTTTCAGCCATGTGCCACTAAGGATTTTCGCATGATCCATTCTGTACTCATTTTGGCGGTGTGGCTACCTACGTTCAGACACTGATGAGACCATTTCTGTTCGTCAAATGCCCGCGAAAACGTCTCTTCAGTTTTATCTCTCATAGTTTGTTTTAACGGTAGCAATTGTCGATATTGCCCTGGTAACAGACATTTGATTTGGTCAAAATGAGTTTCGTAGCCTTCCATCTCTTCCGGTAAGCAATTTTACACCAGCAAGCAATGACAGGGTTTACTGTAATTGTGAGAACAAGGCTGAGCTGCTGACTCCGAGCATTGGTGGTTCAGTGGTAGAATTCTCGCCTGCCACGCGGGGAGACCCGGGTCCGATTCCCGGCCAATGCAGCAGCTGTTCTCTTTTACGTCAGGCTTCTGGTTCTTTATACGTGGCAGCTGTGTTTGCAACCCTTGCGCACCTCTGCGCTGGCGGCTTTACGCATTGGTGGTTCAGTGGTAGAATTGTCGCTTCCCAAGGCGGGAGACCCGGGTTCGATTCCCGGGCCAATGCACAGCAGCGGTGTCTCTTGTTACTTTTACAATTGGGGTTCTTTCAAATGAAACCCGAATCGTAATTGGCTCGAAGGAGCTCCTTTTGAGTGTGCCGCGATAGGTTCTCTCATAATCCAGTCTGTACGTGCTTTTTTCAGCGGGGGCTTCGCAAACCTGAATCCAGTAAAATTCACCTTTAATCGAGCATTGGTGGTTCAGTGGGTAGAATTCTCGCCTGCCACGCGGGAGACCCGGGGTCCGATTCCCGGCCAATGCAAGGACGGCCTCCTTTTCATTAGGGTGTGTTGTTTTTTCTTGCTTGAGGGAGCTCCAGCTGCATTTTCCAACCTTGCTGCGTCTTGTTGAGGCAGGCATCGAGCATATTCGATATATAACATATACATATCTAAACACTACACAAAAAAGTTCCCTTTTCAGGGGTGCCGCATTTTTTTAAACCCTACGGGTACTTAATGGAAGCACTTTAGAATTTGTTCGATGAATTACAAGCAATTACGGCTCACGCAGCAGCTGTGAAAAAATTCCAGAAGGCATATAAACAGGCGGCAGCAGGCAAGAAAGGTCAGGGTTAAAGTAACTAATGACAGTAAACTGACCTGTTTGTTGTCTCTGAAAAACGCCAGAAGATCTATGTCCAGGGTTAATGCTGACCTGCATGAAAGTGGAATAAAACTGCAAGGGCAGTAATGTAAGATCCCTAAGAGACACAAGCGGTACGACAGGGTCACAGATGGACAGTGCCCTTTGGTGGAAGAGAGCGGGTAATAATATCTCCCGCAGCAACTGACTGAAAAATCTGGTGCAGTCCGGGAGGGGCCGAGCTGCACTGTAGTTCTTAAGGGAGCTGGCGGCCACAGAAGATACCGACTCTCACTTTTGTTTATTTGATATTGACCTCCCCCCACTCCCCTTTGTTCTCAGAGAAGCTCTTTTGTGTCCATTTCTCTTCATCAAATACCTATGGAACTTGTTCTGTTTATCTGTCAGTTGTTCAACTTTAGCATTGGCCGATAATACCCCTCGTGAAAGACACGTCTTTTCTCAAAATTAATTTGTAGAAATTGCGCATCTTCAAGCACAAGTAGCGCATTGGTGGTTCAGTGGTAGAATTCTCGCCTGCCACTCGGGAGGACCCGGGTCCGATTCCCGGCCAATGCAGGAAGCCTTTATCTGTTATGTCAAATGTGTTGCTGCTCTTTTTCAAAACGATCCTTGGAAGCTGCAGCATAATTTGCTTAGGGGGAGCTTCGTCTGCCTTTTCAGCCATGTGCCACTAAGGATTTTCGCATGATCCATTCTGTACTCATTTTTGGCGGTGTGGCTACCTACGTTCAGAACACTGATGAGACCATTTCTGTTCGTCAAATGCCCGCGAAACGTCTTTCAGTTTATCTCTCAGTTGTTTTACGACGGTAGCAATTGTCGATATTGCCCTGGTAAACAGACATTTGATTTCAAATTGAGTTCGTAGCCTTCCATCTCTTCCGGTAAGCAATTTTACACCAGCAAGCAATGACAGGGTTTACTGTAATGTGTGAGAACAAGGCTGAGCTGTTGACTCCGAGCATTGGTGGTTCAGTGGTAGAATTTCCCAGCCTGCCACGCGGGAGACCCGGGTCCGATTCCCGGCCAATGCAGCAGCTGTTCTCTTTTACGTCAGGGCTTCTGGTTCTTTATAAGTGGCAGGAGGCTGTTTGCAACCCATGTGCAGCTCTGCTCTGCGCTGGGCTTTGACGCATTGGTTGGTGGTGTCAGTGGTAGAATTGTCGCTTTCCTAGCGGGTTAGACCCCCGGGTTCGATTCCCGGCCCAATGCACAGCGGTGTCTCTTGTTACTTCACAATTGGGGTTCTTTCAAATGAAAACCGAATCGTAATTGGCTCGAAGGAGCTCCTTTTGAGTGTGCCGCGATAGGTTCATCTCTCATAATCCAGTCTGTACGTGCTTTTCAGACGGGGCTTCGCAAAACCTGAATAATCCCAGTAAAAATCACCTTTAATCGAGCATTGGTGGTTCAGTGGTATAAATTTTCTCGCCTGCCACGCGGGAGACCCCGGGTCCGATTCCCGGCCAATGCAAGGACGGCCTCCTTTTCATTAGGGTGTGTTTTTTTCTTGCTTGAGGGAGCTCCAGCTGCATTTCCAACCTCGTCTGTATGTCTTGTTGAGGCCAGTCGAGCATATTCGAAGATATACAACATATACATATCTAAACTATCACAAAAAAGTTCCCTTTTCAGGGATGGTGCCGCATTTTACGGGTAATTAATGGAAGCACTTTAGAATTTGTTCGATGAATTACAAGCAATTACGGCTCACGCAGGCTGTGAAAAATTCCAGAAAGGCAATAAACAGGCGGCAGGCAAGAGAAAGGTCAGGGGTTAAAGTAACTAATGACAGTAAACTGACCTGGTTTTGTTGTCTCTGAAAAACGCCAGAAGATCTATGTCCAGGGTTAATGCTGACCTGCATGAAAAAGTGGAATAAACTGCAAGGGCAGTAATGTAAGATCCCTAAGACAGCGCTACAGGGTCACAGATGGACAGGTGCCTTGGTGGAAGAGCGGGGTAATATCTCCCAGCAAGAACTGAAAAATCTGGTGCAGTCCGGGAGGCCGAGCTGCACTGTAGTTCTTAAGGGAGCTGGCGGGCCACAGAAGATAACGACTCTCACTTTTGATATTGACCTCCCCCCACTCCCCTTTGTTCAGAGAATCTTTTGTCCATTTCTCTTCATCAAATACCTATGGAAAACTTGTTCTGTTTATCTGTCAGTTGTTCAACTTTAGCATTGGCCGATAATACCCACGTCGTGAAAGACACGTCTTTTCCAAATTAATTTGTAGAATTGCGCATCTTCAAGCACGAGTAGCGCATTGGTGGTTCAGTGGTAGAATTCTCGCCCTGCCACGGGGGGGAGACCCAGGGTCCTCAAAAAACGAAGAAATCCCGGCCCCAAATGCAGGAAGCCTTTATCTGTTATGTCAAATGTGTTGCTCTTTCAAACGATCTACCTGAAGCTGCAGCATAATTTGCTTAGGAATGGAGAGCTTCAACGCAATGCCGTGCTGCCTTTTCAGCCATGTGCCACTAAGGATTTTCGCATGATCCATTCTGTAACTCTTCGTTTTGGCGGTGGTGGAAAAGTGGCTAACTACGTTTCAGGACACTGATGAGGACATTTTCTGTTCGTCAAATGCCCGCGAAACGTCTTCAGTTTATCTCGTCATTCGTGTTTTTTAAGACGGTAGCAATTCGTCGATATTGGCCGTTGACCCTGGTAACAGACATTTTGATTTCAAATTGAGTTCGTAGCCTTCCATCTCTTCCGGTAATGCAATTTTACACCAGCAAGCAATGACAGGGTTTTAGCTGGCTGTAATTGTGAGAACAAAGTCATCTGCAGGACCAAGCTGTGGGTATGCATGGCTTGTTCGACTTCCGAGCATTGGTGGTATGGCACCTGGTAGAATTTCTCGCCTGCCGCGCCGGGAGAGACCCGGGGTCCGATTCGCCGGCCCAATGCAGCAGCTGTTCTCTCTTTTACGTCAGGCTTCTGGTTCTTTATAAGTGGCAGCTGTGTTTGCAACCATGCGCACCTCTGCGCTGGGGGGGTTTACGCATTGGTGGTTCAGTGGGGGTGGTAGGAATTGTCGCTTCCGGGGTGGGGGGGGGGGGAAGCGGGAGACCCGGGTTCGATTCCCGGGCCAAAACGATGCACAGCGGTGTCTCTCTTGTTACTTTAGCAATTGGGGTTCTTTCAAATGAAACCGAATCGTAATTGGCTCGAAGGAGCTCCTTTTGGAATGTGTGCCGCGATAGGTTTCTCTCCATCATAATCCAGTCTGTACGTGCTTTTCAGCGGGGGCTTTCGCAAACCTGAATCCCAGTAAATTCACCTTTTAATCGAGCATTGGGGGTTCAGTGGTAGAATTCTCGCCTGCCACGCGGGAGAGACCGTTCGGGGTCCGATTCCCGGCCAATGCAAGGACGGCCTCCTTTTCATTAGGGTGGGTTTTTCTTGCTTGAGGGAGCTCCAGCTGCATTTCCAACCTTGCGCGTCTTGTTGAGGCAGTCGAGCATATTTCGATATACTAACATATACATATCTAAACTACACAAAAAAGTTCCCTTTTCAGGGTGCCGAGCATTTTACGGGTAATTAATGGAAAGCACTTTAGAATTTGTCCGATGAATTACAAGCAATTACGGCTCACGCAGCTGTGAAAAAATTCCAGAAGGCAATAAACAACCTGCAGGCAGGCAAGAAAAGGTCAGGGTTAAAAGTAACTAATGACAGTAAACTGACCTGTTTGTTTGTCTCCTGAAAAAACGCCCGCAGAAAGATCTATGTCCAGGGTTAACGCTGACCTGCATGAAAGTGGGAATAAACTGCAAGGGCAGTAATGTAAGATCCCTAAGGACAGCGCGCTACAGGGTCACAGATGGACAGTGCCCTTGGTGGAAGAGCGGGGTAATAATCTCCCAGCAAGAACTGAAAAATCTGGTGCATGCAGTCCGGGAGGCCCGAGCTGTGCACTGTAGTTCTTAAGGGAGCTGGCGGCCACAGAAGATAACGACTCTCACTTTTGATATTGACCTCCCCCCCACTCCCCTTTGTTCAGAGAGATCTTTTGTCCATTTTCTCTTCATCAAATACATACCTATGGAACTTGTTCTGTTTATCTGTCAGTTGTTCAACTTTAGCATTGGCCGATAATACCCTCCGTGAAAGACACGTCTTTTTCCAAATTAATTTGTAGAATTGCGCATCTTCAAGCACAAGTTCAGCGCATTGGTGGTTCAGTGGTAGGTAGGAGAATTCTCGCCTGCCACGCGGGAGGACCCACGGGTCCGATTCCCGGCCAATGCAGGAAGCCTTTATCTGTTTATGTCTAAATGTGTTGCTCTTTCAAACGATCCGGAAGCTGCAGCATAATTTGCTTAGGGGAGCTTCGTCGGCCTTGCCTTTTCAGCCATATGTGCCACTAAGGCTTTTCGCATGATCCATTCTGTACTCATTTTGGCGGTGTGGCTCTACCTACGGTTCAGACACACTGATGAGAACCATTTCTGTTCGTCAAATGCCCGCGCAACGTCTTCAGTTTATCTCTCAGTTGTTTTAACGGTAGCAATTGTCGATATTGCCCTGGTAACAGACATTTGATTTCAAAATGAGTTCGTTTTAGCCTTCCATCTCTTCCGGGTAAGCAATTTTACACACCAGCAAGCAACTGACAGGGTTTTTTACTGTAATTGTGAGAACAAGGCTGAGAGCCTGTTGACTCCGAGCATCCCGAGCATTGGTGGTTCAGTGGTAGAATTCTCGCCTGCCACGCTGGGGGAGACCCGGGGTCCGATTCCCCGGGACCAATGCAGCAGCTGGTTTCTCTTTTACGTCAGGCTTCTGGTTCTTTATAAGTGGCAGCTGTGTTTCGCAACCATGCGCACCTCATCACTGCGCTGGGGGGTTTACGCATTGGTGGTTCAGTGTGTAGAATTGTCGAGTTCCCAAACGCGGGAGAACTGGGTACCGCGGAAAATATCGATTCCCGGCCAAACGCACAGCGGGTGTCTCTTGTTACTTTACACAATTGGGGTTCTTTCAAATGTGAAACCGAATCGTAATTGGCCAAAACGTGAGGAGGAGCTCTACTTTTGAGTGTGTACTGCCGCGCGGCATAGGTTGCTCCGATAAATCCAGTCTGTACGTGCTTTTCAGCGGTGCTTCTCGTGGGGCTTCGCAAACCCTGAAACCCAGTTCTGAATTCACCTTTAATCGAGCATTGGGTGGTTCAGTGGTAGAATTGGTCATCCACACAGTTATAGCCGAAATAAGTTGCTTAGGGACGCCCGGGAGGACCCGCAGCCATGGCCACGCGATTCCCGGCTATCCATCCATGCATTTTTCGTCTTCCGTTGACGGCCTACGCCTTTTCACTTGAGTAAGGGTGTTTTTTCCTGCTTTTCTGGAGCTCAAAGCTCCAGCGAACTAGCTGCATTTCCATACCTTGTTTGTCTTGTTGAGGGCAGCAGTCGAGCATATTCGATATATTTTACATATCACATATCGAAGCTACTAAAAAGCTTTCACAAAGCAATGACAGGGGGCCCTGTAAGTTGCGAACAAGGCTGATCGGCATTGCCGAGCATTTTTTTCAGGGTAGAATTCTTGCCTCCACGCGTGAGACCCTGGCGAGCCATTACTGGCAGCACTTTAGAATGTTACGTCGGTCGGATTCTGAATATATTACGTGCAGCAGTGTTACGGTCTCCACGCGCAGCTCTGTGAAAAATTCAGTGGTAGAAGGCAATATATAAAACAGACATACGGCGGCAGGCCAAGAAAGGTGTCTCAGGGTTTACTTACAGTAAACTAAATGAAAACAGTAAACTGGCTCGAAGGACCTGTTTTTGTTGGCTCTGATAAAAACGTCCAGAAGATCTACTGTCCTAGGGTTGTTAACGCTGACCTGCATCGAGAAAGTGGTGAATAAACTCTCGCCTATAGCGGGCAGACCCGGGTCCGATGGGTTGCCAAAGAAATCCCTCCTTTTCAGCGACTAGCAGTCGGGTCACAGATGGGGACAGTGCATGCCTTGGTCGGTTAGGTCAGTAGCGGGGTAAGTATAATCTCCACTCAGCAAACAACTGCAAAAATCTGGCCTGCAGTCAGCGTGACCGGAGGTACGCGACGTCCTGCTAACTGTAGTTCGATTACAGGGAATTACGTATGGCGGGTTCCACATTTGTAGAAGATAAGTCTCTGACGAATCTCACCAAATTTGAGCTATGGTGGTGTTTATCCGACCACTACTACCCCTCCTGTGGTTTCAGAGATGAAGGTTTTGTCGAACTGTTTGTTGGTCTCTGATCAAATATCTATGGAACTTGAATCTGTTTATGTGGATCTGTCAAGTTGTTCAACTTTCGATGCATTTGGCCGGTCATAATACCAGGTGCAGCTGTGAAAGAAGCACGTCTTTTCCGCACCAAATTATATTTTGTAGGCAAATTGCGGAGTTTCAGGCACAAAGTCAGCGTAACTGAGGTTCGCAATTGTGGAAGTAACGATCCTGGCCTAGAATTGACCTCATCCTTGCCACTTAGGGCGGAGTGAGAACCCCGGTCCCGATTCCTGTCCGCGTGCCCACTTAGCAGAAGCCTTATAACCTCGTGATGTGTCTATGCGTCAAATGTATTGTTGCTCATCTTCAACAGAACGATCCTGGTTCTGTTGGTAAGCTGCGTGCATTCAATTTGCTTGCTTAAGCCTGAAGCTTCCCGGTCCGAATGTGGTTTGCCTTTCATGCGATCCAATTGGGCTGCTACGAGCCTATTTGCTTAAGGGAGCTTCACATTCGTGCCCTTCGGGTTTCACTGATCTCACTTCATGTACTCATTTTTGGCGGCTGTTGGTAGCTGGACCCAACACTTTGGCGATTGTTTGCTAGTCTCAAGGATGCCACTGCGTATGATCACTGTCAAACTACATTTCTGTTCGTCAACATGGCGTATGCAATTGCTGATCATTGTCTTCAGTCTTCATATCTGATCTCAGTTGTTTAAAATGAAGTTTCGTTAGCCAATTGTCGTATATTGCCCTGGTAACAAGAGTTGACATTGATTTCAAGAGTGAGTTCGTAGTTTCCTTCCTAATCGCTTCCTGGCTTTTCGCGGTAAGCAATTTTCACACCCTGAGCAATGCAATGACAGGGTTTTACTGTAAGTGTGATGACAAAGCAATCGAGCTGGTTGACTGTTGATGCTATCCGGAGCTTTTTTGATCGTTCAGTGGTTAAGCTTTAGTGTTGGATGTCCTGCTCACCTCGCGAATTGAGGAGCACGACCGGGATTGGTCGAATCATCCCAGCACCAATGTTTTGCACGCAGCTGTTCTTATCTTAATACGTCAGTCCGTCTTCATGTTGTCCTCTTTATAAAGTGAGCAGGCTGGCTTTTGAGCAACCTCTCTCGTCATATTGCGCTGATGCTCTGCGGTCTGTGGGATTAACGTCGCAATTGGTGAGTGGTGTCAGTGGTACGAAACTGTCGCTTGTCCCAAGCTAGAAGGAAGGGACGTAAGGGGAGAAACCGTCCGAGGTTTCGATTCCCGCCCGGCACCAATGCACAAGCTTGGTGTCTGTGTCTCGTGTTTACTTTTACGTAATTTGGGGGGTGCTTTTCTTTCAAATGAAACCAAGTCCTGGTCGGAATCGCAATTGGGCTCGAAGGAGCTACTTTTGAGAACAATGCCTGCGATAGGTTCTACGTTCATAATCCTTGAGTCTGTGAAAACGTCGTGCTTTCAGCGGGAATTCCGCTTTTCGCAATCACCTGAATCCCCAAGTCGAAATTCACGTTGTAATCTCGAGCAGTTGGTGGTTGCAGTGGTTAGAATTCTCTCGCCTGCCTACACGCGGTGAGACTTCCGTCGGACCGGGTGGCGATTCCCGGCCAATGCAAGGACGGCGCATCCTTTTGCATTAGGGTGTGTTTTTCAGTGCTTGTGAGGGAGCTCCAGCTGCATTTCCAACCTTGCGCGTCTTGTTGTGTGGCCAGTAACTTGTTGAGGGTTAGTCGAGGGCATATCTCGATAATATAAAACATATACATATCTAAACTACACACAAAAAGTTGACCGGGCTTTGTTCAGGGTGTTCCACTGCATTTTTACCGGGTAAATCCAGCAACCTACGCGGTAGAATTATGATATGAGCAACTTTAGAATTACGTTTGATGAATTACAAACGCAGCATTGTGTAGGCTCCTTGCAGCAGCTGTGAAAAATTCAGAAAGGACAATAAACAGGTGTCGGCCAGGCTTAAGCAAAAACGGTCAGGGTTAAAGTAAGTCTAATGACAGTAAAACTGAACCTTGTTTTGTTGTTGCTCTGAAATAAACGGAGACCTGCCCAGAAGATATCATGTCTATGTACCAGGTAGCTATGTCCCTGGCACTGGATACAAAAAGTGGAAATTGGACTAAACTCGCTGCAAGGGGCAGTAATGTAACTAGATCCCTAAGACAGCGCTACAGGGTCACAAGATGGATCAGTGGCTATTGGTGGGAAGAGCGGGGTTAAGCATATCTCCCAGTCAATTGAACTGAAAAAATTGATCTGGTGCAGAGGGCTTTAGGTCGCGGGAGTGCAGGACCCTGGCCGAGCTGTGCACTGTAGTTCTTAAGGGGAGCTGGGCGCGTGTGTGCACACCCAGAAGAATGATCTCTCGAACTCTGAACACTTGTTTGATATTGACTCTCCCCCCCACTCCACTCCTCTTTTGTTCAGAGAATCTTCCATTCCATTGTCGATGTTCTTTTAGTCAATTCTGATCATACTCAAATAACCCTATGGAACTCACTTGTTGTTCTGTTTATCTGTTCAGTTGTTCACACTTTAGGCATTGTTGACCGATAGGGATACCCTCTCGTGTCGAAAAGACAGACGTCTTTTCCAACTCAAATTAGATTTTGTAGAATTGCGGCATCTTCAAGCACAAGTAGACGTGCGGCATTGGTGGTTCAGTGGTGTAGAAATTCTCGGTCTGCCCAGAGTTCGCCACCGGAGACCCGGGTTCCGATTCTTCCGACTCTCCCGGCCAATGCAGAGAAAGCCTTTATCTGTTATGTCAAAATGTGTTGCTCTTTCAAACGCGATCCTTTGAAGCTGCAGCATAATTTGCTTAGGCGGAGCTTCGATCTTAGCCTTTCTTTTCAGCCATGTGCCACTAAGGATTTTCGCATGATCCATTCTGTACTCATTTTGGCGGTGTGGCTAATTTGTTTTGTGGCTACCTACGTTCAGACACTGATGAGACCATTTCTGTTCGTACCAAATGCCCCGCGAAAACATCTTCAGTCTTCAGTTTATCTCTCAGGTTGTTAACGGTAGCATGAGCAATTGTCGATATATTGCCCTGGTAACAGACATTATTGATTTTCAAAATGATCGTTCGTAGACCTTCCATCTCTTCCGGTAAGCAATTTTTACGTTTACAACGCAGCAAGCAATGACAGGGGTTTACTGTAATTGTGAGAACAAGGCTGAGCTGCTGACTCCGAGCATTGGTGGTTCAGTGGTAGAATTCTTGCCTGCCACAAGGGAGACCCGGGTCCGATTCCCGGCCAATGCAGCAGCTGTTCTATTTTACGTTCAGGCTTCTGGGGTTCTTTATACAGTTGGCAGCTGTGTTTGCAACCATGGTGCAACTCTGCGCTGGGGGTTTACGCATTGGTGGTTCAGTGGAATTTAGAACTGTCGATTCCCTAAGCGGGAGGAGACCCGGGTGTCGATCCGGCCAGAATGCACAGCGGTTACGTGTTGTCTCTTTTGTTACTTTACAATTGGGGTTCTTTCAAATGAGAACCGAATCGTAATTGGCTCGAAGAGGAGCTCCTTTTGAGAGTGTGGTGCTGGTCGCGATAGGTTCGCTTCTCTCATAAATCCAGTCTAGTACTGTGCTTTTCAGCGGGGCTTCGCAAACCCTTACTGAATCCCAGTAAATTCACCTGCTTTAATCGAATTCAATTGGTGGTGTCAGTGGTGTTGTAGAATTCTCGCCTGCCACGCCCGGGAGACACCCGGAGGTCCGATTCCCGGCCACCAATGCAAGGACGGCCTCCTTTTCATTTTTAGGGTGGGTGTGTTTTTCTTGCTTGAGGGAGCTTTAGCTGCATTTCCAACCTTGCTCGTCTTGTTGAGGCAGTCGAGCATATTCGATATATAACATATATACATATCTAAACTACACAAAAAAAGTTCCCTTTTCAGGGTGCCGCCACATTTTTACACGGTAATTAATGGAAGCACTTTAGAATTTGTTCGATGAATTACAAGCAATTACGGCTCACGCAGCTGTGAAAAAATTCCAGAATGGCACGTAAACAGGCGCAGGCAAGAAAGGTCAGGGTTAAAGTAACTAATGACAGTAAACTGAACTGTTTGTTGTCTCTGAAAAACGCCAGAAGATCTATGTCCAGGTTAACGCTGACCCTGCATGAAAGTGGAATAAACTGCAAGGGCAGTAATGGTAAGATCCCCCTAAGACAAGCGCTACAGGGTCACAAGATGGACATGCCTTGGTGGAAAGGCGGGGTAATATCTCCCTGCACAAGAACTGAAAAAACAAAAAAAAAACATCTGGGTGCAGTCCGGGAGGCCGTAGGCTGCACTGTAGTTCTTAAGGGAGCCGGGGCGGGCACAGATAGATAACGATCCTCTTGCACTTGATATTGCCCACTCACCTACTCTCTCCCTTGTTCTAGATATTCTTTTGTTCCTTATTCATGCTCTTCATCAAATACCTTATAGAAATCCACGAGGGGTTCTGTTAACCTGTCTCCGTTGTTTCAACTTTAGTCATTTGGCCGCTAATACCCGCGGAAAGACCACGTCTTTTTCCAAATTCATTTTGTAGAAATTGGTGCGCATGTCTCCCTGCACAATGTAGCGCATTGGTGGTTCAGTGGTACAATTCGCACCTGCTTTGACCTTGGCCTGCCACCGCGGGAGACCCGGGTCCGATTCCCAGCCAATTGCAGGAAGCCTTTATCTGTTTCTGTCATATTGTGTTGCCTTCTTTTCAAACGATCCTTGAAGCTGGCGCCTAATTTGCTTAAGATGTAGCTTCAGCTGCCTTGTTCAGCCATGTTCCACTAAGATATTATTCGCATGATCCATTCTGGTAACTCATTTTGGGCGGGTGTGTGCTACCTACGTTCAGACACTGATGAGACCATTTCTGTTCGTCAAATGCCCCGCACCCCCGCGAAAGTCTTCAGTTATCTCTCAGTTGTTTAACGGTAGCACCATTGTGTGATAGAGAGAGTGCACATGTGGAACAGACATTTGATTTTCAAACTAGAGTTGATACGCCTTCCATATCTTCCTGAATTTTTACACCAACCAGAATAGCAATTGACAGTAGTTTACCATGTGAGAACAAGGCTGACTGTTGACGTCCGATCATTGGTTTCAGAGTAGAAAATTACCACTGCCGCGCTGGAGACCCGGGTATTCCCGGCCATTGTGTTCTCTTTACTCCAGAAAGTGGCAATTTGGTGAGCTGTGTTTTGCTACTGCGAGACCTTTGCGCTGGGGTTCCATTGGTGGTTATCAGTGTTAGAATTGCTTGCTTGCCATGCGAGGGAGATCTGGTCCGATGCCCGGCCTAACGTCAGCAGTGTGAGCACTTGACAATTGGGGTTTTCACATGGCCCGTTTCGTAATCTCGAAGATACTCCTTTTATTATCCGATAGGAATTCGCTTTGTAATAGAAGTCAGCGTCACGCTTTATCACTTCATAGGTTCGCAAGGCATGGGGTGAGTCAATTCAGTGGTTCCAGTAAGGATTGGTTCAGTAGACCTGACGACTCGCCTTTGCACGGCGGGAGCGACCCGGTGTCACGATTCCCTTGCCAATGCACAGCGGAGCCTCTTGGTACTTCAACAATTGCGGGTGTGCTTTTTCTTGCCTTGAAGGACTCGAATCGTAATGTTCCTTAGAATGATGGTCCTGTTGGTGCTTTCGAACATAGATTCTGGAATTTTAGCTAGGTCGTAAAGCTTTGCCAAAAAGTGGTGGTTCGCTTCAGAATCCCCCCCCCCGCATTCACGCTTAATTAATGGACACTACGCACTTGGTGGTCAGTTCGCCATGAATTAACGGAATTACTGTACCGCTTTGTGGCTGTGATGAATCCAGCAGTACCTACGTATCATGCGTACAATGCAAGGGAGGTACTCATTCTTAGGTCACTGATGCAATCAGACCGCCGTTGAACTGAGCTTGTTGTGTCTCTAAAAACGCTCAGCTGATCTTTGTCCGAGGTAGACGAGCATTCTGCATACTATGTGGAATAACCCGTATAGCAGACATTATGACTAGTGAAAAGGACAATCGTAGCTTCCTAATTTCGGAGATGGACAGTGCCTTCCGTGTTAAGCGCAGGCAGCATAGACTAGAGGCCATGAATTACCAACAATTCTGGCTCAGTCCGGAGAAACATTCCTCGAGCCTGCACTGTAGTTTCTTACCGGCGATGGGCGGAGCCAGTACAGAAGATAACGAGCTCTTCACTTTTGATATTGACCTCCCACACTCCCCTTGCGTTCGAGAAGATCTTTTGTCCATTTCTCTGTTCATAAACTACAATGCAGCTTGTTTGTCTGTTCATCTAGATCAAGTTGTTCACACTCTTAGCATTGGCTGCATAATACCCTCCTGAAAGATGCGTTTGTGGCCAAAGTAACCTCTTGTAATATTATTGCGACAACCATGTGCGCTAGTCTTACAGCAAAGTAGCGCATTGGTGGTTCAGTGGAGAGATTCTCGCCTCTCCAAGCGGGAGAACCAGGTCTGATAGCCGGTCTCGCAGGAGGCCTTTACCGGTTTGATGGCCAACATGTGAGCGGCCTTCTGATACTGGAAGCTGGCGCATACTTTCGAATAATGGGAGTTCTTCTGCCTTTTGCAATGTGAACACCGAGGAGATACGCCCAACCTCCTGTACTCGATTTGGGGTAGGCTACCTACGTTGTGACACTGATGTGACCAATTTCTGTTCGGTAAACAACCTAGGAACCCGTCGTCTGTTTATCTGTCAGTTGTGCAACGGTACAATTGTCGTAATTTGCATTGGCATTTGATTTCAAACATGAGCTCGTAGCCTCCACAGTAAGCAATTTTACGTCCTTTTCAAATTAATTGGAGTTTACTGCATTGCGAGCAAGTCTGAGCGGACTCCCGAGCTTGGTTCAGTGGTAAGAATTCGCTCAGCGCGGGAGACCCGGTCCGACCCGGCCAATCAGGCAGCTGTTTGCTCTTTTTACGTCAGGCGGTGGCAGCTGGTTTGCCCATGGGCGCTCCGATTGGTGGTTCAGGTGGCCTTGGCCCGGGTTCAATGCGGTGTCTCTTGGTACGTTAGGCCTTCCCGAATTTTTCAATTAGGGCCGTGCGATGTTCTTATCCAGCTGTACGTGCTTGCTGGGGCTGAAACCGGAGCACCTTACACGAGCTGCATTCTCTGCAACCCGATTCATCCATGCGCGTCTTGTTGCTTGAGGTGCAGTCGCCAGCTTGCCGTATTGCAGTTGTAAAGCAGTCGAGCATATTCGATATATAACATATACATATCTAAACTACACAAAAAGTTCCCTTTTCAGCGGCTGCTGATCTACGCATTTTATTAACGGGTATTAATGGAAGCACTTTAGAATTTTGTCGAAGTGACAGGTTACAAGCAATTACGGCTCAACGGCAGCTGTGAAAAATTCCAGAAGGCAACTAAAACAAGGCGGAAGGCAAAGAAAGGTCAGGTTTAAGTAACTAATGACAGTAAACAACCTGACCTGTTTGTTGTCTCTGAAAAACGCCAGAAGATCTATGTCCAGGGGTTAACGCTGACCTGCATGAAAGTGGAATAAACTGCAAGGGCAGTAATGTAAGATCCCTAAGACAGCGCTACAGGGGTCACAGATGGACAGTGCCTTGGTGGAAGAGCGGGGTAATATCTCCCAGCAGAACTGAAAAATCTGGTGGGCAGTCCGGGAGGCCGAGCTGCACTGTAGTTCTTAAGGGAGGCCTGGCGGCCACAGAAGATAACGACTCTCACTTTTGATATTGACCTCCCCCACTCCCCTTTGTTCAGAGAATCTTTTGTCCATTTCTCTGGGCATCAAATAAACTATGGAACTTGTTCTGTTTATCTGTCAGTTGTTCAACTTTAGCATTGGCCGGATTATTAACCTCGTGAAAGACACGGGCTTTTCCAAATTAATT